>NC_083642.1:27388771-27403771 GCF_963576545.1 Limanda limanda | reverse complement strand
CTGCTTTAAAGGAGAAACATCTTGGAAAGAGCAGGAAAGACTCAACATCAAAGAAAACAAGGATATGGAACCCTGAAATTATTACTGATGAAAATGATTGATAATTGTCATGATTTGATGATGGTGGTGGTGGTTCACATGTATAAATAAGGTAATGTGGGTTGAGTCTCTCGCTTACGGCCATACCACCCTGAGCACGCCCGATCTCGTCTGATCTCGGAAGCTAAGCAGGGTCGGGCTTGGTTAGTACTTGGATGGGAGACCGCCTGGGAATACCAGGTGCTGTAAGCTTTTTCGAATAAGCTTTGCAACCAGCAGAGGGAACAGTTGCTGCTGCTTTAAAGGAGAAACATCTTGGAAAGAGCAGGAAAGACTCACCATCAAAGAAAACAAGGATAGGGAACCCTGACATTATTACTGATGGAAATGCTTGATAATTGTCATGATTTGATGATGGTGGTGGTGGTTCACATGTATAAATAAGGTATTGTGGGTTGAGTCTTTCGCTTACGGCCATACCACCCTGAGCACGCCCGATCTCGTCTGATCTCGGAAGCTAAGCAGGGTCGGGCTTGGTTAGTACTTGGATGGGAGACCGCCTGGGAATACCAGGTGCTGTAAGCTTTTTCGAATTTGCTTTGCAACCAGCAGAGGGAACGGTTGCTGCTGCTTTAAAGGAGAAACATCTTGGAAAGAGCAGGAAAGACTCACCATCAAAGAAAACAAGGATATGGAACCCTGACATTATTACTGATGGAAATTATTGATAATTGTCATGATTTGATGATGGTGGTGGTGGTTCACATGTATAAATAAGGTATTGTGGGTTGAGTCTTTCGCTTACGGCCATACCACCCTGAGCACGCCCGATCTCGTCTGATTGCGTTCAGGTGTGCAACCAGGAAGCGAAGGAGCAGAGAGAGCAGGTGGAGAGAGCAGGAGGAATTATTTTGTTTTGTTTTTGGGCTAGATTGAAAGTGAGTGAGAGTGTTTTTTTTGTGTTCGATTTTATTCCCCCAGCAGCTTGCTGTTCGGGGGAACATCTTTTTTTTTGAGGGTGTGTGTGTTTTGAATGAGTGACGTCAAAGAGAGGAGAGAGCGAGTAGAGAGGAGTAGGACAGATCTCATGGCAGCTGACAGCGGACCGGCAAGCACAACGACAAAGAATATGGAAAACGGCATGGAGCAGAGATCGCCTAAGAATACTGACCAGGGAAAGACCACCGGCAGGATCATGGACAACGGCAAGATGCAGCAACCGACAAAGAACGCCGACATTGGAAAGGAAACGACCACGAGAAGGATCACGGACAGCAGTAAAAGTACCTCGGAGCCGCTTCCAAGCACAGAAAAGAAATTTGAGAGGGCGCTTACCTTGGCGGTAGAGATCATTGGAGATGAGATGGTGACTATGATGGAACTTTTGAGTGAAGTTAAAAAAACGTGCGGGGTGGTGAATGGATGCCGTTTTACCACGCCCAAGAAATATGAAATAACAATGGACAATGTTGAAGGGAAGGATAAACTGTTAGATGGGATTAGAATAAAGAAGAGCACGATTTTTGCAAAAGAAATTAGAAATGACGAACTAGTGGTATCATTTCTAAACTTGCCGACGTACATTGTGGATCGTGTCATTCTTGCAAAACTTGCAGAATGGGGAGTTAGGGCAATCTCGCCAATCAAGAGAAGAATGTGGCCAGGAACGGACGTAGCCGACGGAACCAGGTTCTTGAAGGTCCGGTTCACTGAAACAGTGAAATCGTTACCCTACTCAACCAAGTTCGAAACACTAGTGGGGGGAGAATACTTTCGCGTGATCCATGACGGACAGAGGAAAGTATGCAGACTATGTATACAACCGGGTCACATTTTCAGAGAATGCCCAGAATTCAGATGTCACAGATGTAAAGAACAGGGACACTATGCAAGGGAGTGTGTGCCAAAAGCAGCGGAGAGAGAAGATGTCGATGTTGAGGAGGAGGGCAACAGCACTGACAGCGAGGAGGAGGAGACATATGGAGGACCATGCATGACATGGACAGAGGACAGCGACGATGACGACATGCAGACGGAGGGAGACCCAGGGGGCGTCCCAGAGAGCGGGGTGGAGTCCAAGGTGCAGAACCAAGAACGGCAAACCCGGAGGGACGTCGCAGCAGGAGACGTGGTGGAAACTACAAGGCAGGAGGAGAGCCGGTCCGGAGAGGAATCGAGTGGAGAGAAGGCTCCCTGTGAAAAGACTCCAGCAGACGGAACCGGCAGCATTGGAGTAAAGCAGCATGGAGATGGAAATCGAGACGAGAGGAAAACTGCGATGGACTTCATGGTTATCGAGGGTATTTCAGAGGAAGAGAGTGTAACCAGACCGCAGAAGGAACGAAAGGCGGAGGAAACCACAAAGAAAAGGAAAGCTGTGCTCCATGCTGAGGAGAAAAGGAGGAAGAAGGAGGAAAGAAGGACAAAATGAAGGTTGGAAATGAAACCATAATTATATGTTTAATGTTAAGCTTGATTTCATTCAACACAAATGGGCTAAGAAATCAAAGCAAATTTGAAAAACTATTAAATAAATGTAGAAATAATGACATATTATGTCTGCAAGAAACGAACTGGACAGACCAGATCATGGAAGATATAAAAACAAAATGGGAAGGCATTATGTATACAAACCATGGTACGGATAAATCATGTGGGGTAGCAATCCTGATAAGAAATAATGCTGTAGAAAACCTCAAAGAAATCTACAAAGGAAAAGAAGGAAGAGACATAATCATAGAATTTAAATACAAAAAGATAGAGTACCGAATAATTAATATATATGCACCAAATATAGAAGCAGACAGGAAGGTTTTTTTCTTGGATTTAGGGAAATGGTGTGTGGGAAACTGTATAATAGTGGGAGATTTTAATTTAAAAAGTACAAGGTTGGATGTGGCAAGAGGGAAGCAATTAAAAAATGATGCTTCAAGAAAGATTTTTCTGAAAACATTGGAGGAAAAAAAATTAATTGATGTATGGAGGAACGAGAACCCAAACAGGAGAGAATACTCAAGAAGACAAATAGTAATGGGGGAATTAAAACAAAGCAGAATAGACTTATGTATAGCACATCAGACAATGGTTAAACTTATAAAAAATATGGGGTATAAATTCACATCATTCAGTGACCATGCAATCCTGTCAATAGAGGTTGGTACTGGGATAGAGAGAAGGGGAGGAGGAGTGTGGTGCCTAAACAATACTCTCCTAGAGGAAGAGGGATATAGGAAGAAAATAGTGGCCTGCATAGAGAATGGAAAAAATAGCATAGACATATGTAGAAACAAGGGATTATGGTGGGAAAGACTGAAGCAAAAGATAAGGACAATAAGTATTAGATATGCAAAGGTCCGGGCTTTTAAAGAAAGAGAGAAAATAAAATGGTTGAAGGATGAGCTGGCAGAAGAGGCAGAAAGAATTGATAAGGATCCAAAACATAGCATAGAACAATACATAAAGGTGAAATCCAAACTGGACGTTTATGAACAGAATAAATGTATGGGGGCAATAACAAGGAGTAGGGAGAAATATGCGATGAAGGGGGAGAGATGCACAGGATATTTTTTGGGATTAGAAAAAAGGAAACAGGAGAGGGTATATATTGAAGAGTTAGAAAATGAAAATGGAGAGATAGTAAATGATTTTGTAGACATTATTGGAAATGTTGGGACATTTTATAAAAATCTATACAAAAAAGGAATTGCAAAGGAGGAAGATAGAAATACAGTTTTAGGTAATATTAAGAAAACGATAACAAATGATGAGAAAAGTATGTGTGATGACAACATCAAAGACATAGAAATAAAGGAATCAATAATGTCATTAAATACCAATAAAAGTCCGGGAACAGATGGCCTTACAAGTGAATTTTATAAAACATTTATCGACGAGCTGCTCCCAATTTTAAGCATAATTTATGCAGAGATGGAGAAGGAGCAGGAGGTACCAGAGTCGCTGGCAACAGGACTAATAACGATCATATATAAAAATAAGGGAAGCAAAAGAAAACTGGAAAACTATAGGCCGCTAACTGTACTAAACACAGATTACAAGATTTTAGCAAAGGTATTAGTAAACAGAATAAAAACAGCAGCACCAACAATCATAGCACCAACACAGGCGTACGGGATACCAGGGAGGGACATATCGGACATTATTTGCACAATAAGGGACACAATTGAATGCATGGGGAAGGAGGGTGGAATTATTTTAAGTATGGACCTTAATAAAGCTTTCGATAGGGTTGAGCATAGTTTTTTATTTTGCACATTAGAAAAATTTGGTTTTGGGCAAAGAATAATCAACTGGATTAAATTATTGTACAAAAATGCAAAGAGTAGGATAAAAATAAATGGAGCTATAACGGATCCCTTTCCATTGGAGAGATCTGTGAGGCAAGGGTGCCCGCTATCGGCAGTACTTTACAGCTTAACTGCAGAAAGTCTCGCGGAAATGATAAAGAAGGATAAGAAAATAGAAGGGATAAAATTGCCAAATGGAGGTGAAAGCAAAATACAGCAATATGCTGATGACACCACTTGTATGGTAAAAAATATGAATAGCGTGAAAAGGATAATGGGAAAAATGGAAGTATATGGGAGAGCAGCAGGGGCTAAAGTAAATATAGACAAAACTGAAATAATGTACGTCGGAAATATAAGCCAAAGTGATTGTAACATACCTTTTAGAATTTCAAAGGATTATATGAAAATATTGGGGATAAATATGGGAGGGAAAGAAAAGGAGGCGAGAGATGAGACATGGAATGGGGTAATAAATAAAGTGAAAAACACATTAAATGCGTGGAAGCCGAGGAGATTAAAATTAAAGGGGAAGGTTTTAGTGGTAAATGCATTAATACTATCCAAGATTGTCTATGCCTTGACTGTGATAGACATGCCAGAGTGGGTGCACAAAGAGCTAAACAGCACAATTACAAATTACATTTGGGATGGGAAACTGGCAAGAATAGCACAAAAGACACTGATAGGGGAATATGAAGAAGGAGGATTGAAATTGGTGGATTTGAATATTAAGAAAAAAGCAATACGAATAAAAACTGTTAAAAAGTATCTGTACGATAGGGTTGATTATGGATGGAAAAATGTGTTTAGGGAATATTTATATAAAAATGGAAGATGTGAAGAAAACGGTCTAATAATGATAATGAAAAGCTCCATATATGAGAAAGTGCCTAGATATTATAAAGAGGTGTTTGATGCATGGGGGAAATACAGAATAAACATTAAATATGAATGCACAAAATACAGTCAGGTAATAAATCAACCAATATGGTGTAACCCATTGATAAAAATGAACAATAACATGCTATGGGATAAAACATTTTTTTATTCCGGACTAACGCAAATAAAAGATTGCCTATATGAATTCATACCTGGGTTTCTAAGGGACCAGGCTATAGTAGACGCAGTTAAGGAGTATGACGAAGAACTGAATGAAACAACTACTGTAAATATGTATGATAAAATAAAAGGAAGCATACCAATAGATTGGGTGAGGCAGATAGAAAATAGCGTGGTTATAGAAAGGAAAATAACGTTCCCCGAGTTATATATGGAAAATAATGGTGAGAAAAGGCCACTAAGTGATTCAAAGGTAAAAGACTACTACAAAGCGCTGATCCGAAATGAATTTAAGGAACCTGCATCGGAAAAGGTTTGGGAAAAGGTGTTCCCAGGTATGGAAGGAAATCAAATATGGAAGCAGTGGAATGTAAGCAAGAATAGTATAGAATGTCAGGATCATGACTTTAAATTACGGCACAACAGACTGTACACAAATGTGGTGATACACCAAATAAATAAGAATGTAAGAAGGGAATGCGATATATGCAAAACTGATCCGGAAACATTAATGCATTTGTATTATGAGTGTGACAAACTGAAGATCTTTCTCACGAAGTTAAAGGATTTCTTGCAAAAGAACTGGGGGAAGCAGTACTTTGAGGGAAAGGACTGGAAAAAAATTGTTTTCTTTGGAGTATGGGAAAAGAAAGAGAAAATAAACATAAATATGATAAACTATGTACTAAGTCACGCTAGATATGCTATATGGCTAAGAAGGAATCTAGCACATTTTGAACAAAGAATAATATCTGTCTGGGCCTACTTTGTATCGGGGTTGAAAAGAGACATAAGTTTAATTTTTAAGTATGAAAAGGAAGAATTTCAACACTTTGTTAAGGGATGCAGTTTCATTTCTGTCAATCACAAGGGAAAACTGATGTATAATTTTGCATAATACTTGGCAGGAGGGCCTATTTGGTAAAAGCTGATGGTTATTGTTTGCATTTGATATTACTTATTTTTTTGTGATGCTACTTTGGAATTCAAGTTGTCTTGTACATAAAAATTGATTTATTTTATAATAAAAGAAAAAAAAAAAAAAAGCACGCCCGATCTCGTCTGATCTCGGAAGCTAAGCAGGGTCGGGCTTGGTTAGTACTTGGATGGGAGACCGCCTGGGAATACCAGGTGCTGTAAGCTTTTTCGAATTTGCTTTGCAACCAGCAGAGGGAACGGTTGCTGCTGCTTTAAAGGAGAAACATCTTGGAAAGAGCAGGAAAGACTCAACATCAAAGAAAACAAGGATATGGAACCCTGAAATTATTACTGATGAAAATGATTGATAATTGTCATGATTTGATGATGGTGGTGGTGGTTCACATGTATAAATAAGGTAATGTGGGTTGAGTCTCTCGCTTACGGCCATACCACCCTGAGCACGCCCGATCTCGTCTGATCTCGGAAGCTAAGCAGGGTCGGGCTTGGTTAGTACTTGGATGGGAGACCGCCTGGGAATACCAGGTGCTGTAAGCTTTTTCGAATAAGCTTTGCAACCAGCAGAGGGAACAGTTGCTGCTGCTTTAAAGGAGAAACATCTTGGAAAGAGCAGGAAAGACTCACCATCAAAGAAAACAAGGATAGGGAACCCTGACATTATTACTGATGGAAATGCTTGATAATTGTCATGATTTGATGATGGTGGTGGTGGTTCACATGTATAAATAAGGTATTGTGGGTTGAGTCTTTCGCTTACGGCCATACCACCCTGAGCACGCCCGATCTCGTCTGATCTCGGAAGCTAAGCAGGGTCGGGCTTGGTTAGTACTTGGATGGGAGACCGCCTGGGAATACCAGGTGCTGTAAGCTTTTTCGAATTTGCTTTGCAACCAGCAGAGGGAACGGTTGCTGCTGCTTTAAAGGAGAAACATCTTGGAAAGAGCAGGAAAGACTCACCATCAAAGAAAACAAGGATATGGAACCCTGACATTATTACTGATGGAAATGATTGATAATTGTTATGATTTGATGATGGTGGTGGTGGTTCACATGTATAAATAAGGTATTGTGGGTTGAGTCTTTCGCTTACGGCCATACCACCCTGAGCACGCCTGATCTTGGAAGCTAAGCAGGGTCGGGCTTGGTTAGTACTTGGATGGGAGACCGCCTGGGAATACCAGGTGCTGTAAGCTTTTTCGAATTTGCTTTGCAAACAGCAGAGGGAACGGTTGCTGCTGCTTTAAAGGAGAAACATCTTGGAAAGAGCAGGAAAGACTCACCATCAAAGAAAACAAGGATATGGAACCCTGACATTATTACTGATGGAAATGATTGATAATTGTCATGATTTGATGATGGTGGTGGTGGTTCACATGTATAAATAAGGTATTGTGGGTTGAGTCTTTCGCTTACGGCCATGCCACCCTGAGCACGCCCGATCTCGTCTGATCTTGGAAGCTAAGCATGGTCGGGCTTGGTTAGTACTTGGATGGGAGACCGCCTGGGAATACCAGGTGCTGTAAGCTTTTTCGAATTTGCTTTGCAACCAGCTGAGGGAACGGTTGCTGCTGCTTTAAAGGAGAAACATCTTGGAAAGAGCAGGAAAGACTCACCATCAAAGAAAACAAGGATATGGAACCCTGACATTATTACTGATGGAAATGCTTGATAATTGTCATGATTTGATGATGGTGGTGGTGGTTCACATGTATAAATAAGGTATTGTGGGTTGAGTCTTTCGCTTACGGCCATACCACACTGAGCACGCCCGATCTCGTCTGATCTCGGAAGCTAAGCAGGGTCGGGCTTGGTTAGTACTTGGATGGTAGACTGCCTGGGAATACCAGGTGCTGTAAGCTTTTTCGAATTTGCTTTGCAACCAGCAGAGGGAACGGTTGCTGCTGCTTTAAAGGAGAAAGATCTTGGAAAGAGCAGGAAAGACTCAACATCAAAGAAAACAAGGATATGGAACCCTGACATTATTACTGATAGAAATTATTGATAATTGTCATGATTTGATGATGGTGGTGGTGGTTCACATGTATAAATAAGGTATTGTGGGTTGAGTCTTTCGCTTACGGCCATACCACCCTGAGCACGCCCGATCTCGTCTGATCTCGGAAGCTAAGCAGGGTCGGGCTTGGTTAGTACTTGGATGGGAGACCGCCTGGGAATACCAGGTGCTGTAAGCTTTTTCGAATTTGCTTTGCAACCAGCAGAGGGAACGGTTGCTGCTGCTTTAAAGGAGAAACATCTTGGAAAGAGCAGGAAAGACTCAACATCAAAGAAAACAAGGATATGGAACCCTGACATTATTACTGATGGAAATGATTGATAATTGTCATGATTTGATGATGGTGGTGGTGGTTCACATGTATAAATAAGGTATTGTGGGTTGAGTCTTTCGCTTACGGCCATACCACCCTGAGCACGCCCGATCTCGTCTGATCTCGGAAGCTAAGCAGGGTCGGGCTTGGTTAGTACTTGGATGGGAGACCGCCTGGGAATACCAGGTGCTGTAAGCTTTTTCGAATTTGCTTTGCAACCAGCAGAGGGAACGGTTGCTGCTGCTTTAAAGGAGAAACATCTTGGAAAGAGCAGGAAAGACTCACCATCAAAGAAAACAAGGATATGGAACCCTGACATTATTACTGATGGAAATGATTGATAATTGTTATGATTTGATGATGGTGGTGGTGGTTCACATGTATAAATAAGGTATTGTGGGTTGAGTCTTTCGCTTACGGCCATACCACCCTGAGCACGCACGATCTCGTCTGATCTTGGAAGCTAAGCAGGGTCGGGCTTGGTTAGTACTTGGATGGGAGACCGCCTGGGAATACCAGGTGCTGTAAGCTTTTTCGAATTTGCTTTGCAAACAGCAGAGGGAACGGTTGCTGCTGCTTTAAAGGAGAAACATCTTGGAAAGAGCAGGAAAGACTCACCATCAAAGAAAACAAGGATATGGAACCCTGACATTATTACTGATGGAAATGATTGATAATTGTCATGATTTGATGATGGTGGTTCACATGTATAAATAAGGTATTGTGGGTTGAGTCTTTCGCTTACGGCCATGCCACCCTGAGCACGCCCGATCTCGTCTGATCTTGGAAGCTAAGCATGGTCGGGCTTGGTTAGTACTTGGATGGGAGACCGCCTGGGAATACCAGGTGCTGTAAGCTTTTTCGAATTTGCTTTGCAACCAGCTGAGGGAACGGTTGCTGCTGCTTTAAAGGAGAAACATCTTGGAAAGAGCAGGAAAGACTCACCATCAAAGAAAACAAGGATATGGAACCCTGACATTATTACTGATGGAAATGCTTGATAATTGTCATGATTTGATGATGGTGGTGGTGGTTCACATGTATAAATAAGGTATTGTGGGTTGAGTCTTTCGCTTACGGCCATACCACCCTGAGCACGCCCGATCTCGTCTGATTGCGTTCAGGTGTGCAACCAGGAAGCGAAGGAGCAGAGAGAGCAGGTGGAGAGAGCAGGAGGAATTCTTTTGTTTTGTTTTTGGGCTAGATTGAAAGTGAGTGAGAGTGTTTTTTTTGTGTTCGATTTTATTCCCCCAGCAGCTTGCTGTTCGGGGGAACATCTTTTTTTTTTGAGGGTGTGTGTGTTTTGAATGAGTGACGTCAAAGAGAGGAGAGAGCGAGTAGAGAGGAGTAGGACAGATCTCATGGCAGCTGACAGCGGACCGGCAAGCACAACGACAAAGAATATGGAAAACGGCATGGAGCAGAGATTGCCTAAGAATACTGACCAGGGAAAGACCACGACCACCGGCAGGATCATGGACAACGGCAAGATGCAGCAACCGACAAAGAACGCCGACATTGGAAAGGAAACGACCACGAGAAGGATCACGGACAGCAGTAAAAGTACCTCGGAGCCGCTTCCAAGCACAGAAAAGAAATTTGAGAGGGCGCTTACCTTGGCGGTAGAGATCATTGGAGATGAGATGGTGACTATGATGGAACTTTTGAGTGAAGTTAAAAAAACGTGCGGGGTGGTGAATGGATGCCGTTTTACCACGCCCAAGAAATATGAAATAACAATGGACAATGTTGAAGGGAAGGATAAACTGTTAGATGGGATTAGAATAAAGAAGAGCACGATTTTTGCAAAAGAAATTAGAAATGACGAACTAGTGGTATCATTTCTAAACTTGCCGACGTACATTGTGGATCGTGTCATTCTTGCAAAACTTGCAGAATGGGGAGTTAGGGCAATCTCGCCAATCAAGAGAAGAATGTGGCCAGGAACGGACGTAGCCGACGGAACCAGGTTCTTGAAGGTCCGGTTCACTGAAACAGTGAAATCGTTACCCTACTCAACCAAGTTCGAAACACTAGTGGGGGGAGAATACTTTCGCGTGATCCATGACGGACAGAGGAAAGTATGCAGACTATGTATACAACCGGGTCACATTTTCAGAGAATGCCCAGAATTCAGATGTCACAGATGTAAAGAACAGGGACACTATGCAAGGGAGTGTGTGCCAAAAGCAGCGGAGAGAGAAGATGTCGATGTTGAGGAGGAGGGCAACAGCACTGACAGCGAGGAGGAGGAGACATATGGAGGACCATGCATGACATGGACAGAGGACAGCGACGATGACGACATGCAGACGGAGGGAGACCCAGGGGGCGTCCCAGAGAGCGGGGTGGAGTCCAAGGTGCAGAACCAAGAACGGCAAACCCGGAGGGACGTCGCAGCAGGAGACGTGGTGGAAACTACAAGGCAGGAGGAGAGCCGGTCCGGAGAGGAATCGAGTGGAGAGAAGGCTCCCTGTGAAAAGACTCCAGCAGACGGAACCGGCAGCATTGGAGTAAAGCAGCATGGAGATGGAAATCGAGACGAGAGGAAAACTGCGATGGACTTCATGGTTATCGAGGGTATTTCAGAGGAAGAGAGTGTAACCAGACCGCAGAAGGAACGAAAGGCGGAGGAGACCACAAAGAAAAGGAAAGCTGTGCTCCATGCTGAGGAGAAAAGGAGGAAGAAGGAGGAAAGAAGGACAAAATGAAGGTTGGAAATGAAACCATAATTATATGTTTAATGTTAAGCTTGATTTCATTCAACACAAATGGGCTAAGAAATCAAAGCAAATTTGAAAAACTATTAAATAAATGTAGAAATAATGACATATTATGTCTGCAAGAAACGAACTGGACAGACCAGATCATGGAAGATATAAAAACAAAATGGGAAGGCATTATGTATACAAACCATGGTACGGATAAATCATGTGGGGTAGCAATCCTGATAAGAAATAATGCTGTAGAAAACCTCAAAGAAATCTACAAAGGAAAAGAAGGAAGAGACATAATCATAGAATTTAAATACAAAAAGATAGAGTACCGAATAATTAATATATATGCACCAAATATAGAAGCAGACAGGAAGGTTTTTTTCTTGGATTTAGGGAAATGGTGTGTGGGAAACTGTATAATAGTGGGAGATTTTAATTTAAAAAGTACAAGGTTGGATGTGGCAAGAGGGAAGCAATTAAAAAATGATGCTTCAAGAAAGATTTTTCTGAAAACATTGGAGGAAAAACAATTAATTGATGTATGGAGGAACGAAAACCCAAACAGGAGAGAATACTCAAGAAGACAAATAGTAATGGGGGAATTAAAACAAAGCAGAATAGACCTATGTATAGCACATCAGACAATGGTTAAACTTATAAAAAATATGGGGTATAAATTCACATCATTCAGTGACCATGCAATCCTGTCAATAGAGGTTGGTACTGGGATAGAGAGAAGGGGAGGAGGAGTGTGGTGCCTAAACAATACTCTCCTAGAGGAAGAGGGATATAGGAAGAAAATAGTGGCCTGCATAGAGAATGGAAAAAATAGCATAGACATATGTAGAAACAAGGGATTATGGTGGGAAAGACTGAAGCAAAAGATAAGGACAATAAGTATTAGATATGCAAAGGTCCGGGCTTTTAAAGAAAGAGAGAAAATAAAATGGTTGAAGGATGAGCTGGCAGAAGAGGCAGAAAGAATTGATAAGGATCCAAAACATAGCATAGAACAATACATAAAGGTGAAATCCAAACTGGACGTTTATGAACAGAATAAATGTATGGGGGCAATAACAAGGAGTAGGGAGAAATATGCGATGAAGGGGGAGAGATGCACAGGATATTTTTTGGGATTAGAAAAAAGGAAACAGGAGAGGGTATATATTGAAGAGTTAGAAAATGAAAATGGAGAGATAGTAAATGATTTTGTAGACATTATTGGAAATGTTGGGACATTTTATAAAAATCTATACAAAAAAGGAATTGCAAAGGAGGAAGATAGAAATACAGTTTTAGGTAATATTAAGAAAACGATAACAAATGATGAGAAAAGTATGTGTGATGACAACATCAAAGACATAGAAATAAAGGAATCAATAATGTCATTAAATACCAATAAAAGTCCGGGAACAGATGGCCTTACAAGTGAATTTTATAAAACATTTATCGACGAGCTGCTCCCAATTTTAAGCATAATTTATGCAGAGATGGAGAAGGAGCAGGAGGTACCAGAGTCGCTGGCAACAGGACTAATAACGATCATATATAAAAATAAGGGAAGCAAAAGAAAACTGGAAAACTATAGGCCGCTAACTGTACTAAACACAGATTACAAGATTTTAGCAAAGGTATTAGTAAACAGAATAAAAACAGCAGCACCAACAATCATAGCACCAACACAGGCGTACGGGATACCAGGGAGGGACATATCGGACATTATTTGCACAATAAGGGACACAATTGAATGCATGGGGAAGGAGGGTGGAATTATTTTAAGTATGGACCTTAATAAAGCTTTCGATAGGGTTGAGCATAGTTTTTTATTTTGCACATTAGAAAAATTTGGTTTTGGGCAAAGAATAATCAACTGGATTAAATTATTGTACAAAAATGCAAAGAGTAGGATAAAAATAAATGGAGCTATAACGGATCCCTTTCCATTGGAGAGATCTGTGAGGCAAGGGTGCCCGCTATCGGCAGTACTTTACAGCTTAACTGCAGAAAGTCTCGCGGAAATGATAAAGAAGGATAAGAAAATAGAAGGGATAAAATTGCCAAATGGAGGTGAAAGCAAAATACAGCAATATGCTGATGACACCACTTGTATGGTAAAAAATATGAATAGCGTGAAAAGGATAATGGGAAAAATGGAAGTATATGGGAGAGCAGCAGGGGCTAAAGTAAATATAGACAAAACTGAAATAATGTACGTCGGAAATATAAGCCAAAGTGATTGTAACATACCTTTTAGAATTTCAAAGGATTATATGAAAATATTGGGGATAAATATGGGAGGGAAAGAAAAGGAGGCGAGAGATGAGACATGGAATGGGGTAATAAATAAAGTGAAAAACACATTAAATGCGTGGAAGCCGAGGAGATTAAAATTAAAGGGGAAGGTTTTAGTGGTAAATGCATTAATACTATCCAAGATTGTCTATGCCTTGACTGTGATAGACATGCCAGAGTGGGTGCACAAAGAGCTAAACAGCACAATTACAAATTACATTTGGGATGGGAAACTGGCAAGAATAGCACAAAAGACACTGATAGGGGAATATGAAGAAGGAGGATTGAAATTGGTGGATTTGAATATTAAGAAAAAAGCAATACGAATAAAAACTGTTAAAAAGTATCTGTACGATAGGGTTGATTATGGATGGAAAAATGTGTTTAGGGAATATTTATATAAAAATGGAAGATGTGAAGAAAACGGTCTAATAATGATAATGAAAAGCTCCATATATGAGAAAGTGCCTAGATATTATAAAGAGGTGTTTGATGCATGGGGGAAATACAGAATAAACATTAAATATGAATGCACAAAATACAGTCAGGTAATAAATCAACCAATATGGTGTAACCCATTGATAAAAATGAACAATAACATGCTATGGGATAAAACATTTTTTTATTCCGGACTAACGCAAATAAAAGATTGCCTATATGAATTCATACCTGGGTTTCTAAGGGACCAGGCTATAGTAGACGCAGTTAAGGAGTATGACGAAGAACTGAATGAAACAACTACTGTAAATATGTATGATAAAATAAAAGGAAGCATACCAATAGATTGGGTGAGGCAGATAGAAAATAGCGTGGTTATAGAAAGGAAAATAACGTTCCCCGAGTTATATATGGAAAATAATGGTGAGAAAAGGCCACTAAGTGATTCAAAGGTAAAAGACTACTACAAAGCGCTGATCCGAAATGAATTTAAGGAACCTGCATCGGAAAAGGTTTGGGAAAAGGTGTTCCCAGGTATGGAAGGAAATCAAATATGGAAGCAGTGGAATGTAAGCAAGAATAGTATAGAATGTCAGGATCATGACTTTAAATTACGGCACAACAGACTGTACACAAATGTGGTGATACACCAAATAAATAAGAATGTAAGAAGGGAATGCGATATATGCAAAACTGATCCGGAAACATTAATGCATTTGTATTATGAGTGTGACAAACTGAAGATCTTTCTCACGAAGTTAAAGGATTTCTTGCAAAAGAACTGGGGGAAGCAGTACTTTGAGGGAAAGGACTGGAAAAAAATTGTTTTCTTTGGAGTATGGGAAAAGAAAGAGAAAATAAACATAAATATGATAAACTATG
>NC_083642.1:27371271-27383771 GCF_963576545.1 Limanda limanda | reverse complement strand
TACGGCCATACCACCCTGAGCACGCCCGATCTCGTCTGATCTCGGAAGCTAAGCATGGTCGGGCTTGGTTAGTACTTGGATGGGAGACCGCCTGGGAATACCAGGTGCTGTAAGCTTTTTCGAATTTGCTTTGCAACCAGCTGAGGGAACGGTTGCTGCTGCTTTAAAGGAGAAACATCTTGGAAAGAGCAGGAAAGACTCACCATCAAAGAAAACAAGGATATGGAACCCTGACATTATTACTGATGGAAATGCTTGATAATTGTCATGATTTGATGATGGTGGTGGTGGTTCACATGTATAAATAAGGTATTGTGGGTTGAGTCTTTCGCTTACGGCCATACCACCCTGAGCACGCCCGATCTCGTCTGATCTCGGAAGCTAAGCAGGGTCGGGCTTGGTTAGTACTTGGATGGGAGACCGCCTGGGAATACCAGGTGCTGTAAGCTTTTTCGAATTTGCTTTGCAACCAGCAGAGGGAACGGTTGCTGCTGCTTTAAAGGAGAAACATCTTGGAAAGAGCAGGAAAGACTCAACATCAAAGAAAACAAGGATATGGAACCCTGACATTATTACTGATGGAAATGATTGATAATTGTCATGATTTGATGATGGTGGTGGTGGTTCACATGTATAAATAAGGTGTTGTGGGTTGAGTCTTTCGCTTACGGCCATACCACCCTGAGCACGCCCGATCTCGTCTGATCTCGGAAGCTAAGCATGGTCGGGCTTGGTTAGTACTTGGATGGGAGACCGCCTGGGAATACCAGGTGCTGTAAGCTTTTTCGAATTTGCTTTGCAACCAGCTGAGGGAAAGGTTGCTGCTGCTTTAAAGGAGAAACATCTTGGAAAGAGCAGGAAAGACTCACCATCAAAGAAAACAAGGATATGGAACCCTGACATTATTACTGATGGAAATGCTTGATAATTGTCATGATTTGATGATGGTGGTGGTGGTTCACATGTATAAATAAGGTATTGTGGGTTGAGTTTTTCGCTTACTGCCATACCACCCTGAGCACGCCCGATCTCGTCTGATCTCGGAAGCTAAGCAGGGTCGGGCTTGGTTAGTACTTGGATGGGAGACCGCCTGGGAATACCAGGTGCTGTAAGCTTTTTCGAATTTGCTTTGCAACCAGCAGAGGGAACGGTTGCTGCTGCTTTAAAGGAGAAACATCTTGGAAAGAGCAGGAAAGACTCAACATCAAAGAAAACAAGGATATGAAACCCTGACATTATTACTGATGGAAATGTTTGATAATTGTCATGATTTGATGATGGTGGTGGTGGTTCACATGTATAAATAAGGTATTGTGGGTTGAGTCTTTCGCTTACGGCCATACCACCCTGAGCACGCCCGATCTCGTCTGATCTCGGAAGCTAAGCATGGTCGGGCTTGGATAGTACTTGGATGGGAGACCGCCTGGGAATACCAGGTGCTGTAAGCTTTTTCGAATTTGCTTTGCAACCAGCTGAGGGAACGGTTGCTGCTGCTTTAAAGGAGAAACATCTTGGAAAGAGCAGGAAAGACTCACCATCAAAGAAAACAAGGATATGGAACCCTGACATTATTACTGATGGAAATGCTTGATAATTGTCATGATTTGATGATGGTGGTGGTGGTTCACATGTATAAATAAGGTATTGTGGGTTGAGTCTTTCGCTTACGGCCATACCACCCTGAGCACGCCCGATCTCGTCTGATCTCGGAAGCTAAGCAGGGTCGGGCTTGGTTAGTACTTGGATGGGAGACCGCCTGGGAATACCAGGTGCTGTAAGCTTTTTCGAATTTGCTTTGCAACCAGCAGAGGGAACGGTTGCTGCTGCTTTAAAGGAGAAACATCTTGGAAAGAGCAGGAAAGACTCAACATCATGGAAAACAAGGATATGGAACCCTGAAATTATTACTGATGAAAATGATTGATAATTGTCATGATTTGATGATGGTGGTGGTGGTTCACATGTATAAATAAGGTAATGTGGGTTGAGTCTCTCGCTTACGGCCATACCACCCTGAGCACGCCCGATCTCGTCTGATCTCGGAAGCTAAGCAGGGTCGGGCTTGGTTAGTACTTGGATGGGAGACCGCCTGGGAATACCAGGTGCTGTAAGCTTTTTCGAATAAGCTTTGCAACCAGCAGAGGGAACAGTTGCTGCTGCTTTAAAGGAGAAACATCTTGGAAAGAGCAGGAAAGACTCACCATCAAAGAAAACAAGGATAGGGAACCCTGACATTATTACTGATGGAAATGCTTGATAATTGTCATGATTTGATGATGGTGGTGGTGGTTCACATGTATAAATAAGGTATTGTGGGTTGAGTCTTTCTCTTACGGCCACACCAGCCTGAACGCCCTTGAACGCACCACGGAGTGACATCATCAACGAACCAGGAAGTAAGCCACCGCATGTGGATACAGAGGAACTATTTTTCTTTTTTTTTTCTCTTTTCCCAGCTTTTTTCTTGTTCTCTCTCTACATCTCCCTTTTTTTCGACTTCTTACGTGTTAATCCAACCGGACGTTAGCGTTGTGATTGTCTTGTTTAGTGTATGTGTGTCCCCCCGCGGCAGTGACGCACTGTGCGGGGGTAACGGAGCCTGTGTGGAAGGGCATCCGAGACCATGGCGGAGACCAGCACGGAGCGGGTGAGTGTTAACGCTGTCACCCACGGAGGTGACAGCGGGAGAGAAACTGAGCTGACGCAGAGCAAGAGCTGCACAAACAATGAGAGATATGACAGGGAGCAGACAGTGATGGTAGAGATGGAAGGAGAGGGAGAAGACACAGCTATGGAGCTGATGAGGTGTGTGCGTGAGTTGTGCGGGGGGCTGCTGGCGTGCAGACAGATCACTGATAAAAAATATGAGATGACCATGAGCCACCCTAAGGGGAAAGACAGACTCATGGAAGGATTCAAGATTGGGGAGACTCGGGTGCACGCAAGAGAACTGGTGAATGACGAGCTGGTGGTGTCATTTATGAATTTACCTTTTTACATTGAGGACAGGGAGATATTGGCAAAACTACAACTATGGGGGGTCTCTGCAGTATCTCCCATTAAAAGAAGGATGTGGCCAGGTACAAACGTGGCTGATGGGACAAGGTTCCTGAAAGTGAAATTCAATAACCAGATACAATCACTGCCGTATTCTACAAAGTTTGACACAGCGCTGGGGGCGGAGTATTTCAGGGTGCTGCACGACAAACAAGTAAAAGTGTGCAGGCTGTGCATAAAACCTGGCCACATAATGAGAGAGTGCCCGGAATTTCATTGCAACAGATGTGGAGTGCAAGGACATTATGCAAGGGAGTGCACGCAGGGGAGGAAGAGATGTGATTTGTGCCAGAACCTGATGAATGAATGCAGATGCAATAAGAGTGAGGCAGAAGATGATACGAGTGAAAGTGAGCAAGAAAGTGAGAGTGGAAGCAGGGAGGAAGGAGATGCGGAGGACATGGAAAGTGTGGAGGATGGAGACGGAAATGAAATGGAGGAGCAGGTGAGGGAGGATCCAGGGAAGCAGGAAGGAGAGCGGAGGATGGAGGAGACGAAAGGAGGAAAGAAAGAGGGAGCAGACCGGAAGACGAGGAAGGAGAGAACGAGAGTAAACGACGAAGAGGAGGATGGAGGAAGGAGGAGAGGAGTGCTGGAGCGAGAGCTGATCGCAGAAGGAAGGAGAGACGGGGCGGAGGAGAAAGGTCCCAAAACAAAGGAGACGAAAAGGCCAGAGAAGGGGGCGACGGTCGCAAGGAGAGACGGAGAGAAGGAAGCAGGCCGGGAGAAAAGGCGAGGAGAGGACGACACTGGAGGGACGGACAAGGAACTGAATGGAGCAAAGCCCAAAGAGACGGGAGAGGAGACCACTGCATCACAGACGGTAGGATCTGAAACGGACATGGATATAGAGGAAAAAATAAAACAAATGAGGAAAAGACAGAACACTCAGAGGCATACGAGGATAAATAAGAAAAGTAAAACTAAGGAAAAAACAAAATGAAAATAACAATACTAATAATGTTAATAATAATCTCAATAAATGCAAGGGGGCTAAAGAACAAAAAAAAAAGAAATCAGATATATGGTGACAGCAATTATGATATAATATGCTTACAGGAAACACACTGGGATGAGAGATGTATGAAAGAGGTGGAGGATGAATGGAGGGGAGATGTGTTTGCAAATAATGGAGATGGGAATGCAAGAGGTGTAGCTATATTAACAAAAAAGGGAGTGATAGGGAATGTGACAAGGTGTGAAGATGAGGGAGATGGGAGGGTGATAGGGATCAAGTTTGAGTATATGAATGAGGAGATTAAGCTAGTAAATGTGTATGCGCCGAATGAGGAGAAAGAAAGAAAGGAGATGTTTGAAAAGATGGGAGTGATGTGTGATGAAAACTGTATGATCGTGGGGGACTTTAATGTGTGGTGTGGGAAATTGGATGTGTCAAGGAACATGCATTTTAAGAATGACACAACAAGGGAGGTGCTAGAAAAGATAAAGAGTATGAAAGGATTGAGTGATGTATGGAGAGAAAGAAATCCAGAGGGGAGAGAGTTCTCAAGAGTACAGCTGGTGAAAGGGGAACTGAAACAGAGTAGGATAGATTTAGTATTGAGCACAAAGGGCATAGCGGAAAGGATTAAAGGTATAGAATATATAGTCACAACATATAGTGATCACAAGGTGTTAAAATTTACAATAGGGGGGGAAATAAGGAGAAGAGGAGGGGGAGTGTGGTGTATGAATGGGCAGCTGCTTAAAGATGAAAAATATAAAAAAGAAGTGAGAGAATACATAATGTGGGAGATGAATGAGAGAATGTATGAGGAAGACACAGGGAGGTGGTGGGAGAGACTGAAAGAGGGGATAAGGAACATGAGCAAAAAACACAGCAGGAACCGGGGAAAGAAAGAAAGAGAGAAGATACAAAGGCTAAAAAAGGAGTTAGAGGAAGAGGGGAAGAAAGCAGGGGAAGGGCTTAATATTGACATAGAGGGATATATAAGAAAGAAAGATGAACTTAAGGAAATAGAACAGGGAAAATGTGAGGGAGCTATAATAAGAAGTAGAGCGAAATATGCGATAGAGGGAGAAAAATGTACAGGGTATTTCTTAAGACTAGAGAAGATAAGGCAGGAGAAAAAGTATTTTGAGCAAGTGGAGGGGAAAGGGGGGGAAAAAATAACAGAGCTTGTAGGGATAGTGGAAAGAGTAGAAGAGTTTTATAGAGAGTTATATAAGAAAGAAGCGTTAGATGAGGAGAGCAGTAGGCAGGTTATAGACAAGATGGAAGCTAGACTGAGTGATGAGGATAGAGAGGTGTGCGAAGGAGAGATAAGTAAGGGAGAGATAGAGAAAGCAATAAATGGGTTAGGCAGAAATAAGAGTCCAGGGATAGATGGAATAATAGGAGAATTTTATATAGAGTTTAGAGAAGAATTAGTACCAGTGTTGGAGAGATTATATAGATGGGTAGAAGAGAAGGGAGAAATGCCGCAGAGTATGACAACAGGTCTAGTGAGCATAATATATAAAAAAGGGAGTAGGGACAAAGTAGAAAATTACAGGCCACTCACAATGTTAAATGGGGATTATAAGGTATTAGCAAAGGTGTTAGCAAACAGAATGAAGGAAGTAATAGGGACGGTGGTGGGAAGCACACAAGCGTATAGCATACCAGGGAGAGACATAGCCGACACAATAAGTAGTATTAGAGACACAATAACACACATGAAGGAGAACAATGGAGGGGCAGTAGTTAGTTTAGATCTTAACAAAGCTTTTGATAGAGTAGATCACAGTTATTTGTATAAAGTGTTAGAGAAGATGGGATTTGGAGGAAGGTTGATAGGATGGGTTAGGCGAATGTATGAAAGAGCAGGCAGTAAGATTAAAGTCAATGGGATAGTCACAGGTGAAGTTAGATTAGAAAGGTCAGTGAGGCAGGGATGTCCGCTATCGGCTCTGCTGTACTCCTTGTCAGCAGAGCCGTTAGCGGTACTCATACTGCAGAATAGGAGGATTAAGGGCATAGAACTACCGGGCGGACAGGTGAGCACACTATATCAATATGCGGATGATACAACAGTGACAGTGAGGGACAAGGAAAGTGTAGTACAGGTATTACAAAGTGTAGAACTGTATGGGAGGGCATCAGGAGCTAAAGTAAATATAGAAAAATCTGAAATAATGTATATAGGGGAAAGCAGAGGAGGGGAGGGAGTGAAAGGATTGAAGGAAAACAAAGGGTACATGAAGGTTCTGGGAGTGAACTTAGGGATTGAGGGAGAGGAAGGGAGAGATAGGCAGTATGAAGTACTGATAAACAACATAAAGAAAACATTGGGGTATTGGAAGCAGAGAAAGCTGAAATTAAAAGGGAAGGTAATAGTGGTAAATGCACTAATAATGAGCAAGATGGTGTATGTGATGAATGTGATGGATGTGCCTGTGAAAGTGTTGAAAGAAATAGAAAGAATCATAAGCAATTATTTGTGGGATGGGAAGGGAGTTAGGATAGCAAGAGAAGTGTTAGAAAATGAGTATGAGAACGGGGGACTGAAACTTGTCAATTTAGAGGGGAAAAAGAAAGCACTAAGGGTGAAAATGATGGTGAGATATTTAAAGGATAACAGAGATCATGTGTGGAAGGTATTTTTAAGAGAAGCAATAAATAAATGTGGAGGATGTGGAGAGAGCGGAGTGTTCATGGAACTAAAAAAAGGGATGATTGAAGGGGTGACTGACATATACAAAGAGATGCTTGGAGCGTGGGGAGAGTTTGTGAGAGGAGTGAAGTATGAATGCAAGAATGTGAGGCAGGTATGGGAGCAACCAGTGTTTTTAAATCCAAAAATTATGGTAGAGGGAGAAACTATTTTCAACAGGGTGATATGGAGGGCAGGGATAAGAAAGGTAAGGGATATGGTGTATGAGTACATACCGGGCTTCATGGGAGCACAGGTTATTGTGGATGAAGTAAGAGGGAATGGGGATGAAATATGGCCGGGCACAGCAAAAGGAGTAATAGAGAAAATTAAGACAGCAATGCCTAAAGAATGGATGGGAATGATTGAGAGAGAGAATGCGGTGAGGGGGGAAGAGAAAATAGAGATGTATGTGGGGGAAGGAGAATGCAAGGTGAGACTGGCAAAGGTGAAAACCAGAGTGATTTATAAATATATGAGAGGAAAAGAGATAAGGAGACCGGCTGCAGAGAAAGTGTGGAACAAAGTAATGAATGGAATGGATGTGGAGAGCATATGGGAGAATTTGAGAGTGAAATGGAATAGCATTGAATGCGAACACTTTGATTTCATGCTAAGGCACAATAGGATTTTTAATAATCTAATAATAAGTAAGTTTGACTGCAATGTGGAAAAGGAATGTGATGTATGTGGTGAGGGAGTGGAAACATGTATGCATGAATTTGTTGAATGTAAAGAACTAAGGGGATACTTTGAAAAAGTAAAGGGGTTAATAAATAAATGCTGGAAAGGAGAATGGGCAGTGAGAATGGAATGGAAGAAGCTGTGGCTGTTTGGTGTGAATGAAAGACAGAAGGGATGCAATGTAAACCTCATGAACTATGTGCTGAGCCATGCAAGGTATGCAGTTAAAATAAGAAGGAACACGGCTCACTACGAGAAAAGGAAATGTGATGTATGGACTGTTTTTCAAAACTTAACAGAAAGAGACGTGAGACAGATATGGGGCTATATTGGAGAAGAGGAGTTTAGAAAAGGATTTGTGGATGGAAGTACTTTTATTGAAATAATGAATGGAGATGTGAATGAGGTGAGAATGAATTTCGGTTAAAAGGGATGTTTCTTTTTATGAGTTGATGTTTGATTTTAATAATTTATTGATTTGTGTGTTTTCTGTGAAGTAAATATTTATGCATGTAAAAAGTACAGGCCTGGAAAGGGGCTGACAACACAAAATGTGTTAAAATGTAAATGTACATGTAATAAATGTAAATGCAAAATATTTTTGATAATAAAAAAAAAAAAAAAAAAAAAGCATGCCCGATCTCGTCTGATCTCGGAAGCTAAGCAGGGTCGGGCTTGGTTAGTACTTGGATGGGAGACCGCCTGGGAATACCAGGTGCTGTAAGCTTTTTCGAATTTGCTTTGCAACCAGCAGAGGGAACGGTTGCTGCTGCTTTAAAGGAGAAACATCTTGGAAAGAGCAGGAAAGACTCACCATCAAAGAAAACAAGGATATGGAACCCTGACATTATTACTGATGGAAATGCTTGATAATTGTCATGATTTGATGATGGTGGTGGTGGTTCACATGTATAAATAAGGTATTGTGGGTTGAGTCTTTCGCTTACGGCCATACCACACTGAGCACGCCCGATCTCGTCTGATCTCGGAAGCTAAGCAGGGTCGGGCTTGGTTAGTACTTGGATGGTAGACTGCCTGGGAATACCAGGTGCTGTAAGCTTTTTCGAATTTGCTTTGCAACCAGCAGAGGGAACGGTTGCTGCTGCTTTAAAGGAGAAAGATCTTGGAAAGAGCAGGAAAGACTCAACATCAAAGAAAACAAGGATATGGAACCCTGACATTATTACTGATGGAAATTATTGATAATTGTCATGATTTGATGATGGTGGTGGTGGTTCACATGTATAAATAAGGTATTGTGGGTTGAGTCTTTCGCTTACGGCCATACCACCCTGAGCACGCCCGATCTCGTCTGATCTCGGAAGCTATGCAGGGTCGGGCTTGGTTAGTACTTGGATGGGAGACCGCCTGGGAATACCAGGTGCTGTAAGCTTTTTCGAATTTGCTTTGCAACCAGCAGAGGGAACGGTTGCTGCTGCTTTAAAGGAGAAACATCTTGGAAAGAGCAGGAAAGACTCAACATCAAAGAAAACAAGGATATGGAACCCTGACATTATTACTGATGGAAATGATTGATAATTGTCATGATTTGATGATGGTGGTGGTGGTTCACATGTATAAATAAGGTATTGTGGGTTGAGTCTTTTGCTTACGGCCATACCACCCTGAGCACGCCCGATCTCGTCTGATCTCGGAAGCTAAGCAGGGTCGGGCTTGGTTAGTACTTGGATGGGAGACCGCCTGGGAATACCAGGTGCTGTAAGCTTTTTCGAATTTGCTTTGCAACCAGCAGAGGGAACGGTTGCTGCTGCTTTAAAGGAGAAACATCTTGGAAAGAGCAGGAAAGACTCACCATCAAAGAAAACAAGGATATGGAACCCTGACATTATTACTGATGGAAATGATTGATAATTGTTATGATTTGATGATGGTGGTGGTGGTTCACATGTATAAATAAGGTATTGTGGGTTGAGTCTTTCGCTTACGGCCATACCACCCTGAGCACGCCCGATCTCGTCTGATCTTGGAAGCTAAGCAGGGTCGGGCTTGGTTAGTACTTGGATGGGAGACCGCCTGGGAATACCAGGTGCTGTAAGCTTTTTCGAATTTGCTTTGCAAACAGCAGAGGGAACGGTTGCTGCTGCTTTAAAGGAGAAACATCTTGGAAAGAGCAGGAAAGACTCACCATCAAAGAAAACAAGGATATGGAACCCTGACATTATTACTGATGGAAATGATTGATAATTGTCATGATTTGATGATGGTGGTGGTGGTTCACATGTATAAATAAGGTATTGTGGGTTGAGTCTTTCGCTTACGGCCATGCCACCCTGAGCACGCCCGATCTCGTCTGATCTTGGAAGCTAAGCATGGTCGGGCTTGGTTAGTACTTGGATGGGAGACCGCCTGGGAATACCAGGTGCTGTAAGCTTTTTCGAATTTGCTTTGCAACCAGCTGAGGGAACGGTTGCTGCTGCTTTAAAGGAGAAACATCTTGGAAAGAGCAGGAAAGACTCACCATCAAAGAAAACAAGGATATGGAACCCTGACATTATTACTGATGGAAATGCTTGATAATTGTCATGATTTGATGATGGTGGTGGTGGTTCACATGTATAAATAAGGTATTGTGGGTTGAGTCTTTCGCTTACGGCCATACCACACTGAGCACGCCCGATCTCGTCTGATCTCGGAAGCTAAGCAGGGTCGGGCTTGGTTAGTACTTGGATGGTAGACTGCCTGGGAATACCAGGTGCTGTAAGCTTTTTCGAATTTGCTTTGCAACCAGCAGAGGGAACGGTTGCTGCTGCTTTAAAGGAGAAAGATCTTGGAAAGAGCAGGAAAGACTCAACATCAAAGAAAACAAGGATATGGAACCCTGACATTATTACTGATGGAAATTATTGATAATTGTCATGATTTGATGATGGTGGTGGTGGTTCACATGTATAAATAAGGTATTGTGGGTTGAGTCTTTCGCTTACGGCCATACCACCCTGAGCACGCCCGATCTCGTCTGATCTCGGAAGCTAAGCAGGGTCGGGCTTGGTTAGTACTTGGATGGGAGACCGCCTGGGAATACCAGGTGCTGTAAGCTTTTTCGAATTTGCTTTGCAACCAGCAGAGGGAACGTTTGCTGCTGCTTTAAAGGAGAAACATCTTGGAAAGAGCAGGAAAGACTCAACATCAAAGAAAACAAGGATATGGAACCCTGACATTATTACTGATGGAAATGATTGATAATTGTCATGATTTGATGGTGGTGGTGGTGGTTCACATGTATAAATAAGGTATTGTGGGTTGAGTCTTTCGCTTACGGCCATACCACCCTGAGCACGCCCGATCTCGTCTGATCTCGGAAGCTAAGCAGGGTCGGGCTTGGTTAGTACTTGGATGGGAGACCGCCTGGGAATACCAGGTGCTGTAAGCTTTTTCGAATTTGCTTTGCAACCAGCAGAGGGAACGGTTGCTGCTGCTTTAAAGGAGAAACATCTTGGAAAGAGCAGGAAAGACTCACCATCAAAGAAAACAAGGATATGGAACCCTGACATTATTACTGATGGAAATGCTTGATAATTGTCATGATTTGATGATGGTGGTGGTGGTTCACATGTATAAATAAGGTATTGTGGGTTGAGTCTTTCGCTTACGGCCATACCACACTGAGCACGCCCGATCTCGTCTGATCTCGGAAGCTAAGCAGGGTCGGGCTTGGTTAGTACTTGGATGGGAGACCGCCTGGGAATACCAGGTGCTGTAAGCTTTTTCGAATTTGCTTTGCAACCAGCAGAGGGAACGGTTGCTGCTGCTTTAAAGGAGAAACATCTTGGAAAGAGCAGGAAAGACTCAACATCAAAGAAAACAAGGATATGGAACCCTGAAATTATTACTGATGAAAATGATTGATAATTGTCATGATTTGATGATGGTGGTGGTGGTTCACATGTATAAATAAGGTAATGTGGGTTGAGTCTCTCGCTTACGGCCATACCACCCTGAGCATGCCCGATCTCGTCTGATCTCGGAAGCTAAGCAGGGTCGGGCTTGGTTATTACTTGGATGGGAGACCGCCTGGGAATACCAGGTGCTGTAAGCTTTTTCGAATAAGCTTTGCAACCAGCAGAGGGAACAGTTGCTGCTGCTTTAAAGGAGAAACATCTTGGAAAGAGCAGGAAAGACTCACCATCAAAGAAAACAAGGATAGGGAACCCTGACATTATTACTGATGGAAATGCTTGATAATTGTCATGACTTGATGATGGTGGTGGTGGTTCACATGTATAAATAAGGTATTGTGGGTTGAGTCTTTCGCTTACGGCCATACCACCCTGAGCACGCCCGATCTCGTCTGATCTCGGAAGCTAAGCAGGGTCGGGCTTGGTTAGTACTTGGATGGGAGACCGCCTGGGAATACCAGGTGCTGTAAGCTTTTTCGAATTTGCTTTGCAACCAGCAGAGGGAACGGTTGCTGCTGCTTTAAAGGAGAAACATCTTGGAAAGAGCAGGAAAGACTCACCATCAAAGAAAACAAGGATATGGAACCCTGACATTATTACTGATGGAAATGATTGATAATTGTTATGATTTGATGATGGTGGTGGTGGTTCACATGTATAAATAAGGTATTGTGGGTTGAGTCTTTCGCTTACGGCCATACCACCCTGAGCACGCCCGATCTCGTCTGATCTTGGAAGCTAAGCAGGGTCGGGCTTGGTTAGTACTTGGATGGGAGACCGCCTGGGAATACCAGGTGCTGTAAGCTTTTTCGAATTTGCTTTGCAAACAGCAGAGGGAACGGTTGCTGCTGCTTTAAAGGAGAAACATCTTGGAAAGAGCAGGAAAGACTCACCATCAAAGAAAACAAGGATATGGAACCCTGACATTATTACTGATGGAAATGATTGATAATTGTCATGATTTGATGATGGTGGTGGTGGTTCACATGTATAAATAAGGTATTGTGGGTTGAGTCTTTCGCTTACGGCCATGCCACCCTGAGCACGCCCGATCTCGTCTGATCTTGGAAGCTAAGCATGGTCGGGCTTGGTTAGTACTTGGATGGGAGACCGCCTGGGAATACCAGGTGCTGTAAGCTTTTTCGAATTTGCTTTGCAACCAGCTGAGGGAACGGTTGCTGCTGCT
>NC_083642.1:27353771-27358771 GCF_963576545.1 Limanda limanda | reverse complement strand
CTGAGCACGCCCGATCTCGTCTGATCTCGGAAGCTAAGCAGGGTCGGGCTTGGTTAGTACTTGGATGGGAGACCGCATGGGAATACCAGGTGCTGTAAGCTTTTTCGAATTTGCTTTGCAACCAGCAGAGGGAACGGTTGCTGCTGCTTTAAAGGAGAAACATCTTGGAAAGAGCAGGAAAGACTCAACATCAAAGAAAACAAGGATATGGAACCCTGACATTATTACTGATGGAAATGATTGATAATTGTCATGATTTGATGATGGTGGTGGTGGTTCACATGTATAAATAAGGTATTGTGGGTTGAGTCTTTCGCTTACGGCCATACCACCCTGAGCACGCCCGATCTCGTCTGATCTCGGAAGCTAAGCAGGGTCGGGCTTGGTTAGTACTTGGATGGGAGACCGCCTGGGAATACCAGGTGCTGTAAGCTTTTTCGAATTTGCTTTGCAACCAGCAGAGGGAACGGTTGCTGCTGCTTTAAAGGAGAAACATCTTGGAAAGAGCAGGAAAGACTCAACATAAAAGAAAACAAGGATATGGAACCCTGACATTATTACTGATGGAAATGATTGATAATTGTCATGATTTGATGATGGTGGTGGTGGTTCACATGTATAAATAAGGTATTGTGGGTTGAGTTTTTCGCTTACGGCCATACCACCCTGAGCACGCCCGATCTCGTCTAATCTCGGAAGCTAAGCAGGGTCGGGCTTGGTTAGTACTTGGATGGGAGACCGCCTGGGAATACCAGGTGCTGTAAGCTTTTTCGAATTTGCTTTGCAACCAGCAGAGGGAACGATTGCTGCTGCTTTAAAGGAGAAACATCTTGGAAAGAGCAGGAAAGACTCAACATCAAAGAAAACAAGGATATGGAACCCTGACATTATTACTGATGGAAATGATTGATAATTGTCATGATTTGATGATGGTGGTGGTGGTTCACATGTATAAATAAGGTATTGTGGGTTGAGTCTTTCGCTTACGGCCATACCACCCTGAGCACGCCCGATCTCGTCTGATCTCGGAAGCTAAGCAGGGTCGGGCTTGGTTAGTACTTGGATGGGAGACCGCCTGGGAATACCAGGTGCTGTAAGCTTTTTCGAATTTGCTTTGCAACCAGCAGAGGGAACGGTTGCTGCTGCTTTAAAGGAGAAACATCTTGGAAAGAGCAGGAAAGACTCAACATCAAAGGAAACAAGGATATGGAACCCTGACATTATTACTGATGGAAATGATTGATAATTGTCATGATTTGATGATGGTGGTGGTGGTTCACATGTATAAATAAGGTATTGTGGGTTGAGTCTTTCGCTTACGGCCATACCACCCTGAGCACGCCCGATCTCGTCTGATCTCGGAAGCTAAGCAGGGTCGGGCTTGGTTAGTACATGGATGGGAGACCGCCTGGGAATACCAGGTGCTGTAAGCTTTTTCGAATTTGCTTTGCAACCAGCAGAGGGAACGGTTGCTGCTGCTTTAAAGGAGAAACATCTTGGAAAGAGCAGGAAAGACTCACCATCAAAGAAAACAAGGACATGGAACCCTGACATTATTACTGATGGAAATGCTTGATAATTGTCATGATTTGATGATGGTGGTGGTGGTTCACATGTATAAATAAGGTATTGTGGGTTGAGTCTTTCGCTTACGGCCATACCACCCTGAGCATGCCCGATCTCGTCTGATCTCGGAAGCTAAGCAGGGTTGGGCTTGGTTAGTACTTGGATGGGAGACTGCTTGGGAATACCAGGTGCTGTAAGCTTTTTCGAATTTGCTTTGCAACCAGCAGAGGGAACGGTTGCTGCTGCTTTAAAGGAGAAACATCTTGGAAAGAGCAGGAAAGACTCAACATCAAAGAAAACAAGGATATGGAACCCTGACATTATTACTGATGGAAATGATTGATAATTGTCATGATTTGATGATGGTGGTGGTGGTTCACATGTATAAATAAGGTATTGTGGGTTGAGTCTTTCGCTTACGGCCATACCACCCTGAGCACGCCCGATCTCGTCTGATCTCGGAAGCTAAGCAGGGTCGGGCTTGGTTAGTACTTGGATGGGAGACCGCCTGGGAATACCAGGTGCTGTAAGCTTTTTCGAATTTGCTTTGCAACCAGCTGAGGGAACGGTTGCTGCTGCTTTAAAGGAGAAACATCTTGGAAAGAGCAGGAAAGACTCACCATCAAAGAAAACAAGGATATGGAACCCTGACATTATTACTGATGGAAATGCTTGATAATTGTCATGATTTGATGATGGTGGTGGTGGTTCACATGTATAAATAAGGTATTGTGGGTTGAGTCTTTCGCTTACAGCCATACCACCCTGAGCACGCCCGATCTCATCTGATCTCGGAAGCTAAGCAGGGTCGGGCTTGGTTAGTACTTGGATGGGAGACCACCTGGGAATACCAGGTGCTGTAAGCTTTTTCGAATTTGCTTTGCAACCAGCTGAGGGAACGGTTGCTGCTGCTTTAAAGGAGAAACATCTTGGAAAGAGCAGGAAAGACTCACCATCAAAGAAAACAAGGATATGGAACCCTGACATTATTACTGATGGAAATGATTGATAATTGTCATGATTTGATGATGGTGGTGGTGGTTCACATGTATAAATAAGGTATTGTGGGTTGACTCTTTCGCTTACGGCCATACCACCCTGAGCACGCCCGATTTCGTCTGATCTCGGAAGCTAAGCAGGGTCGGGCTTGGTTAGTTCTTGGATGGGAGACCGCCTGAGAATACCAGGTGCTGGAAGCTTTTTAGAATTTGCTTTGCAACCAGCAGAGGGAACGGTTGCTGCAGCTTTAAAGGAGAAACATCTTGGAAAGAGCAGGAAAGACTCACCATCAAAGAAAACAAGGATATGGAACCCTGACATTATTACTGATGGAAATGATTGATAATTGTCATGATTTGATGATGGTGGTGGTGGTTCACATGTATAAATAAGGTATTGTGGGTTGAGTCTTTCGCTTACGGCCATACCACCCTGAGCGCGCCCGATCTCGTCTGATCTCGGAAGCTAAGCATGGTCTGGCTTGGTTAGTACTTGGATGGGAGACCGCCTGGGAATACCAGGTGCTGTAAGCTTTTTCGAATTTGCTTTGCAACCAGCTGAGGGAACGGTTGCTGCTGCTTTAAAGGAGAAACATCTTGGAAAGAGCAGGAAAGACTCACCATCAAAGAAAACAAGGATATGGAACCCTGACATTATTACTGATGGAAATGCTTGATAATTGTCATGATTTGATGATGGTGGTGGTGGTTCACATGTATAAATAAGGTATTGTGGGTTGAGTCTCTCGCTTACGGCCATACCACCCTGAGCACGCCCGATCTCGTCTGATCTCGGAAGCTAAGCAGGGTCGGGCTTGGTTAGTACTTGGATGGGAGACCGCCTGGGAATACCAGGTGCTGTAAGCTTTTTCGAATAAGCTTTGCAACCAGCAGAGGGAACAGTTGCTGCTGCTTTAAAGGAGAAACATCTTGGAAAGAGCAGGAAAGACTCACCATCAAAGAAAACAAGGATAGGGAACCCTGACATTATTACTGATGGAAATGCTTGATAATTGTCATGATTTGATGATGGTGGTTGTGGTTCACATGTATAAATAAGGTATTGTGGGTTGAGTCTTTCGCTTACGGCCATACCACCCTGAGCACGCCCGATTTCGTCTGATCTCGGAAGCTAAGCAGGGTCGGGCTTGGTTAGTTCTTGGATGGGAGACCGCCTGAGAATACCAGGTGCTGGAAGCTTTTTAGAATTTGCTTTGCAACCAGCAGAGGGAACGGTTGCTGCTGCTTTAAAGGAGAAACATCTTGGAAAGAGCAGGAAAGACTCACCATCAAAGAAAACAAGGATATGGAACCCTGACATTATTACTGATGGAAATGATTGATAATTGTCATGATTTGATGATGGTGGTGGTGGTTCACATGTATAAATAAGGTATTGTGGGTTGAGTCTTTCGCTTACGGCCATACCACCCTGAGCACGCCCGATCTCGTCTGATCTCGGAAGCTAAGCATGGTCTGGCTTGGTTAGTACTTGGATGGGAGACCGCCTGGGAATACCAGGTGCTGTAAGCTTTTTCGAATTTGCTTTGCAAACAGCAGAGGGAACGGTTGCTGCTGCTTTAAAGGAGAAACATCTTGGAAAGAGCAGGAAAGACTCACCATCAAAGAAAACAAGGATATGGAACCCTGACATTATTACTGATGGAAATGATTGATAATTGTCATGATTTGATGATGGTGGTGGTGGTTCACATGTATAAATAAGGTATTGTGGGTTGAGTCTTTCGCTTACGGCCATACCACCCTGAGCACGCCCGATCTCGTCTGATCTCGGAAGCTAAGCATGGTCGGGCTTGGTTAGTACTTGGATGGGAGACCGCCTGGGAATACCAGGTGCTGTAAGCTTTTTCGAATTTGCTTTGCAACCAGCTGAGGGAACGGTTGCTGCTGCTTTAAAGGAGAAACATCTTGGAAAGAGCAGGAAAGACTCACCATCAAAGAAAACAAGGATATGGAACCCTGACATTATTACTGATGGAAATGATTGATAATTGTCATGATTTGATGATGGTGGTGGTGGTTCACATGTATAAATAAGGTATTGTGGGTTGACTCTTTCGCTTACGGCCATACCACCCTGAGCACGCCCGATTTCGTCTGATCTCGGAAGCTAAGCAGGGTCGGGCTTGGTTAGTTCTTGGATGGGAGACCGCCTGAGAATACCAGGTGCTGGAAGCTTTTTAGAATTTGCTTTGCAACCAGCAGAGGGAACGGTTGCTGCAGCTTTAAAGGAGAAACATCTTGGAAAGAGCAGGAAAGACTCACCATCAAAGAAAACAAGGATATGGAACCCTGACATTATTACTGATGGAAATGATTGATAATTGTCATGATTTGATGATGGTGGTGGTGGTTCACATGTATAAATAAGGTATTGTGGGTTGAGTCTTTCGCTTACGGCCATACCACCCTGAG
>NC_083642.1:27338771-27343771 GCF_963576545.1 Limanda limanda | reverse complement strand
ATAATCTCAATAAATGCAAGGGGGCTAAAGAACAAAAACAAAAGAAATCAGATATTTGGTGACAGCAATTATGATATAATATGCTTACAGGAAACACACTGGGATGAGAGATGTATGAAAGAGGTGGAGGATGAATGGAGGGGAGATGTGTTTGCAAATAATGGAGATGGGAATGCAAGAGGTGTAGCTATATTAACAAAAAAGGGAGTGATAGGGAATGTGACAAGGTGTGAAGATGAGGGAGATGGGAGGGTGATAGGGATCAAGTTTGAGTATATGAATGAGGAGATTAAGCTAGTAAATGTGTATGCGCCGAATGAGGAGAAAGAAAGAAAGGAGATGTTTGAAAAGATGGGAGTGATGTGTGATGAAAACTGTATGATCGTGGGGGACTTTAATGTGTGGTGTGGGAAATTGGATGTGTCAAGGAACATGCATTTTAAGAATGACACAACAAGGGAGGTGCTAGAAAAGATAAAGAGTATGAAAGGATTGAGTGATGTATGGAGAGAAAGAAATCCAGAGGGGAGAGAGTTCTCAAGAGTACAGCTGGTGAAAGGGGAACTGAAACAGAGTAGGATAGATTTAGTATTGAGCACAAAGGGCATAGCGGAAAGGATTAAAGGTATAGAATATATAGTCACAACATATAGTGATCACAAGGTGTTAAAATTTACAATAGGGGGGGAAATAAGGAGAAGAGGAGGGGGAGTGTGGTGTATGAATGGGCAGCTGCTTAAAGATGAAAAATATAAAAAAGAAGTGAGAGAATACATAATGTGGGAGATGAATGAGAGAATGTATGAGGAAGACACAGGGAGGTGGTGGGAGAGACTGAAAGAGGGGATAAGGAACATGAGCAAAAAACACAGCAGGAACCGGGGAAAGAAAGAAAGAGAGAAGATACAAAGGCTAAAAAAGGAGTTAGAGGAAGAGGGGAAGAAAGCAGGGGAAGGGCTTAATATTGACATAGAGGGATATATAAGAAAGAAAGATGAACTTAAGGAAATAGAACAGGGAAAATGTGAGGGAGCTATAATAAGAAGTAGAGCGAAATATGCGATAGAGGGAGAAAAATGTACAGGGTATTTCTTAAGACTAGAGAAGATAAGGCAGGAGAAAAAGTATTTTGAGCAAGTGGAGGGGAAAGGGGGGGAAAAAATAACAGAGCTTGTAGGGATAGTGGAAAGAGTAGAAGAGTTTTATAGAGAGTTATATAAGAAAGAAGCGTTAGATGAGGAGAGCAGTAGGCAGGTTATAGACAAGATGGAAGCTAGACTGAGTGATGAGGATAGAGAGGTGTGCGAAGGAGAGATAAGTAAGGGAGAGATAGAGAAAGCAATAAATGGGTTAGGCAGAAATAAGAGTCCAGGGATAGATGGAATAATAGGAGAATTTTATATAGAGTTTAGAGAAGAATTAGTACCAGTGTTGGAGAGATTATATAGATGGGTAGAAGAGAAGGGAGAAATGCCGCAGAGTATGACAACAGGTCTAGTGAGCATAATATATAAAAAAGGGAGTAGGGACAAATTAGAAAATTACAGGCCACTCACAATGTTAAATGGGGATTATAAGGTATTAGCAAAGGTGTTAGCAAACAGAATGAAGGAAGTAATAGGGACGGTGGTGGGAAGCACACAAGCGTATAGCATACCAGGGAGAGACATAGCCGACACAATAAGTAGTATTAGAGACACAATAACACACATGAAGGAGAACAATGGAGGGGCAGTAGTTAGTTTAGATCTTAACAAAGCTTTTGATAGAGTAGATCACAGTTATTTGTATAAAGTGTTAGAGAAGATGGGATTTGGAGGAAGGTTGATAGGATGGGTTAGGCGAATGTATGAAAGAGCAGGCAGTAAGATTAAAGTCAATGGGATAGTCACAGGTGAAGTTAGATTAGAAAGGTCAGTGAGGCAGGGATGTCCGCTATCGGCTCTGCTGTACTCCTTGTCAGCAGAGCCGTTAGCGGTACTCATACTGCAGAATAGGAGGATTAAGGGCATAGAACTACCGGGCGGACAGGTGAGCACACTATATCAATATGCGGATGATACAACAGTGACAGTGAGGGACAAGGAAAGTGTAGTACAGGTATTACAAAGTGTAGAACTGTATGGGAGGGCATCAGGAGCTAAAGTAAATATAGAAAAATCTGAAATAATGTATATAGGGGAAAGCAGAGGAGGGGAGGGAGTGAAAGGATTGAAGGAAAACAAAGGGTACATGAAGGTTCTGGGAGTGAACTTAGGGATTGAGGGAGAGGAAGGGAGAGATAGGCAGTATGAAGTACTGATAAACAACATAAAGAAAACATTGGGGTATTGGAAGCAGAGAAAGCTGAAATTAAAAGGGAAGGTAATAGTGGTAAATGCACTAATAATGAGCAAGATGGTGTATGTGATGAATGTGATGGATGTGCCTGTGAAAGTGTTGAAAGAAATAGAAAGAATCATAAGCAATTATTTGTGGGATGGGAGGGGAGTTAGGATAGCAAGAGAAGTGTTAGAAAATGAGTATGAGAACGGGGGACTGAAACTTGTCAATTTAGAGGGGAAAAAGAAAGCACTAAGGGTGAAAATGATGGTGAGATATTTAAAGGATAACAGAGATCATGTGTGGAAGGTATTTTTAAGAGAAGCAATAAATAAATGTGGAGGATGTGGAGAGAGCGGAGTGTTCATGGAACTAAAAAAAGGGATGATTGAAGGGGTGACTGACATATACAAAGAGATGCTTGGAGCGTGGGGAGAGTTTGTGAGAGGAGTGAAGTATGAATGCAAGAATGTGAGGCAGGTATGGGAGCAACCAGTGTTTTTAAATCCAAAAATTATGGTAGAGGGAGAAACTATTTTCAACAGGGTGATATGGAGGGCAGGGATAAGAAAGGTAAGGGATATGGTGTATGAGTACATACCGGGCTTCATGGGAGCACAGGTTATTGTGGATGAAGTAAGAGGGAATGGGGATGAAATATGGCCGGGCACAGCAAAAGGAGTAATAGAGAAAATTAAGACAGCAATGCCTAAAGAATGGATGGGAATGATTGAGAGAGAGAATGCGGTGAGGGGGGAAGAGAAAATAGAGATGTATGTGGGGGAAGGAGAATGCAAGGTGAGACTGGCAAAGGTGAAAACCAGAGTGATTTATAAATATATGAGAGGAAAAGAGATAAGGAGACCGGCTGCAGAGAAAGTGTGGAACAAAGTAATGAATGGAATGGATGTGGAGAGCATATGGGAGAATTTGAGAGTGAAATGGAATAGCATTGAATGCGAACACTTTGATTTCATGCTAAGGCACAATAGGATTTTTAATAATCTAATAATAAGTAAGTTTGACTGCAATGTGGAAAAGGAATGTGATGTATGTGGTGAGGGAGTGGAAACATGTATGCATGAATTTGTTGAATGTAAAGAACTAAGGGGATACTTTGAAAAAGTAAAGGGGTTAATAAATAAATGCTGGAAAGGAGAATGGGCAGTGAGAATGGAATGGAAGAAGCTGTGGCTGTTTGGTGTGAATGAAAGACAGAAGGGATGCAATGTAAACCTCATGAACTATGTGCTGAGCCATGCAAGGTATGCAGTTAAAATAAGAAGGAACACGGCTCACTACGAGAAAAGGAAATGTGATGTATGGACTGTTTTTCAAAACTTAACAGAAAGAGACGTGAGACAGATATGGGGCTATATTGGAGAAGAGGAGTTTAGAAAAGGATTTGTGGATGGAAGTACTTTTATTGAAATAATGAATGGAGATGTGAATGAGGTGAGAATGAATTTCGGTTAAAAGGGATGTTTCTTTTTATGAGTTGATGTTTGATTTTAATAATTTATTGATTTGTGTGTTTTCTGTGAAGTAAATATTTATGCATGTAAAAAGTACAGGCCTGGAAAGGGGCTGACAACACAAAATGTGTTAAAATGTAAATGTACATGTAATAAATGTAAATGCAAAATATTTTTGATAATAAAAAAAAAAAAAAAAAAAAAGCATGCCCGATCTCGTCTGATCTCGGAAGCTAAGCAGGGTCGGGCTTGGTTAGTACTTGGATGGGAGACCGCCTGGGAATACCAGGTGCTGTAAGCTTTTTCGAATTTGCTTTGCAACCAGCAGAGGGAACGGTTGCTGCTGCTTTAAAGGAGAAACATCTTGGAAAGAGCAGGAAAGACTCAACATAAAAGAAAACAAGGATATGGAACCCTGACATTATTACTGATGGAAATGATTGATAATTGTCATGATTTGATGATGGTGGTGGTGGTTCACATGTATAAATAAGGTATTGTGGGTTGAGTTTTTCGCTTACGGCCATACCACCCTGAGCACGCCCGATCTCGTCTAATCTCGGAAGCTAAGCAGGGTCGGGCTTGGTTAGTACTTGGATGGGAGACCGCCTGGGAATACCAGGTGCTGTAAGCTTTTTCGAATTTGCTTTGCAACCAGCAGAGGGAACGATTGCTGCTGCTTTAAAGGAGAAACATCTTGGAAAGAGCAGGAAAGACTCAACATCAAAGAAAACAAGGATATGGAACCCTGACATTATTACTGATGGAAATGATTGATAATTGTCATTATTTGATGATGGTGGTGGTGGTTCACATGTATAAATAAGGTATTGTGGGTTGAGTCTTTCGCTTACGGCCATACCACCCTGAGCACGCCCGATCTCGTCTGATCTCGGAAGCTAAGCAGGGTCGGGCTTGGTTAGTACTTGGATGGGAGACCGCATGGGAATACCAGGTGCTGTAAGCTTTTTCGAATTTGCTTTGCAACCAGCAGAGGGAACGGTTGCTGCTGCTTTAAAGGAGAAACATCTTGGAAAGAGCAGGAAAGACTCAACATCAAAGAAAACAAGGATATGGAACCCTGACATTATTACTGATGGAAATGATTGATAATTGTCATGATTTGATGATGGTGGTGGTGGTTCACATGTATAAATAAGGTATTGTGGGTTGAGTCTTTCGCTTACGGCCATACCACCCTGA
>NC_083642.1:27321271-27326271 GCF_963576545.1 Limanda limanda | reverse complement strand
ATATGAGATGACCATGAGCCACCCTAAGGGGAAAGACAGACTCATGGAAGGATTCAAGATTGGGGAGACTCGGGTGCACGCAAGAGAACTGGTGAATGACGAGCTGGTGGTGTCATTTATGAATTTACCTTTTTACATCGAGGACAGGGAGATATTGGCAAAACTACAACTATGGGGGGTCTCTGCAGTATCTCCCATTAAAAGAAGGATGTGGCCAGGTACAAACGTGGCTGATGGGACAAGGTTCCTGAAAGTGAAATTCAATAACCAGATACAATCACTGCCGTATTCTACAAAGTTTGACACAGCGCTGGGGGCGGAGTATTTCAGGGTGCTGCACGACAAACAAGTAAAAGTGTGCAGGCTGTGCATAAAACCTGGCCACATAATGAGAGAGTGCCCGGAATTTCATTGCAACAGATGTGGAGTGCAAGGACATTATGCAAGGGAGTGCACGCAGGGGAGGAAGAGATGTGATTTGTGCCAGAACCTGATGAATGAATGCAGATGCAATAAGAGTGAGGCAGAAGATGATACGAGTGAAAGTGAGCAAGAAAGTGAGAGTGGAAGCAGGGAGGAAGGAGATGCGGAGGACATGGAAAGTGTGGAGGATGGAGACGGAAATGAAATGGAGGAGCAGGTGAGGGAGGATCCAGGGAAGCAGGAAGGAGAGCGGAGGATGGAGGAGACGAAAGGAGGAAAGAAAGAGGGAGCAGACCGGAAGACGAGGAAGGAGAGAACGAGAGTAAACGACGAAGAGGAGGATGGAGGAAGGAGGAGAGGAGTGCTGGAGCGAGAGCTGATCGCAGAAGGAAGGAGAGACGGGGCGGAGGAGAAAGGTCCCAAAACAAAGGAGACGAAAAGGCCAGAGAAGGGGGCGACGGTCGCAAGGAGAGACGGAGAGAAGGAAGCAGGCCGGGAGAAAAGGCGAGGAGAGGACGACACTGGAGGGACGGACAAGGAACTGAATGGAGCAAAGCCCAAAGAGACGGGAGAGGAGACCACTGCATCACAGACGGTAGGATCTGAAACGGACATGGATATAGAGGAAAAAATAAAACAAATGAGGAAAAGACAGAACACTCAGAGGCATACGAGGATAAATAAGAAAAGTAAAACTAAGGAAAAAACAAAATGAAAATAACAATACTAATAATGTTAATAATAATCTCAATAAATGCAAGGGGGCTAAAGAACAAAAACAAAAGAAATCAGATATTTGGTGACAGCAATTATGATATAATATGCTTACAGGAAACACACTGGGATGAGAGATGTATGAAAGAGGTGGAGGATGAATGGAGGGGAGATGTGTTTGCAAATAATGGAGATGGGAATGCAAGAGGTGTAGCTATATTAACAAAAAAGGGAGTGATAGGGAATGTGACAAGGTGTGAAGATGAGGGAGATGGGAGGGTGATAGGGATCAAGTTTGAGTATATGAATGAGGAGATTAAGCTAGTAAATGTGTATGCGCCGAATGAGGAGAAAGAAAGAAAGGAGATGTTTGAAAAGATGGGAGTGATGTGTGATGAAAACTGTATGATCGTGGGGGACTTTAATGTGTGGTGTGGGAAATTGGATGTGTCAAGGAACATGCATTTTAAGAATGACACAACAAGGGAGGTGCTAGAAAAGATAAAGAGTATGAAAGGATTGAGTGATGTATGGAGAGAAAGAAATCCAGAGGGGAGAGAGTTCTCAAGAGTACAGCTGGTGAAAGGGGAACTGAAACAGAGTAGGATAGATTTAGTATTGAGCACAAAGGGCATAGCGGAAAGGATTAAAGGTATAGAATATATAGTCACAACATATAGTGATCACAAGGTGTTAAAATTTACAATAGGGGGGGAAATAAGGAGAAGAGGAGGGGGAGTGTGGTGTATGAATGGGCAGCTGCTTAAAGATGAAAAATATAAAAAAGAAGTGAGAGAATACATAATGTGGGAGATGAATGAGAGAATGTATGAGGAAGACACAGGGAGGTGGTGGGAGAGACTGAAAGAGGGGATAAGGAACATGAGCAAAAAACACAGCAGGAACCGGGGAAAGAAAGAAAGAGAGAAGATACAAAGGCTAAAAAAGGAGTTAGAGGAAGAGGGGAAGAAAGCAGGGGAAGGGCTTAATATTGACATAGAGGGATATATAAGAAAGAAAGATGAACTTAAGGAAATAGAACAGGGAAAATGTGAGGGAGCTATAATAAGAAGTAGAGCGAAATATGCGATAGAGGGAGAAAAATGTACAGGGTATTTCTTAAGACTAGAGAAGATAAGGCAGGAGAAAAAGTATTTTGAGCAAGTGGAGGGGAAAGGGGGGGAAAAAATAACAGAGCTTGTAGGGATAGTGGAAAGAGTAGAAGAGTTTTATAGAGAGTTATATAAGAAAGAAGCGTTAGATGAGGAGAGCAGTAGGCAGGTTATAGACAAGATGGAAGCTAGACTGAGTGATGAGGATAGAGAGGTGTGCGAAGGAGAGATAAGTAAGGGAGAGATAGAGAAAGCAATAAATGGGTTAGGCAGAAATAAGAGTCCAGGGATAGATGGAATAATAGGAGAATTTTATATAGAGTTTAGAGAAGAATTAGTACCAGTGTTGGAGAGATTATATAGATGGGTAGAAGAGAAGGGAGAAATGCCGCAGAGTATGACAACAGGTCTAGTGAGCATAATATATAAAAAAGGGAGTAGGGACAAATTAGAAAATTACAGGCCACTCACAATGTTAAATGGGGATTATAAGGTATTAGCAAAGGTGTTAGCAAACAGAATGAAGGAAGTAATAGGGACGGTGGTGGGAAGCACACAAGCGTATAGCATACCAGGGAGAGACATAGCCGACACAATAAGTAGTATTAGAGACACAATAACACACATGAAGGAGAACAATGGAGGGGCAGTAGTTAGTTTAGATCTTAACAAAGCGTTTGATAGAGTAGATCACAGTTATTTGTATAAAGTGTTAGAGAAGATGGGATTTGGAGGAAGGTTGATAGGATGGGTTAGGCGAATGTATGAAAGAGCAGGCAGTAAGATTAAAGTCAATGGGATAGTCACAGGTGAAGTTAGATTAGAAAGGTCAGTGAGGCAGGGATGTCCGCTATCGGCTCTGCTGTACTCCTTGTCAGCAGAGCCGTTAGCGGTACTCATACTGCAGAATAGGAGGATTAAGGGCATAGAACTACCGGGCGGACAGGTGAGCACACTATATCAATATGCGGATGATACAACAGTGACAGTGAGGGACAAGGAAAGTGTAGTACAGGTATTACAAAGTGTAGAACTGTATGGGAGGGCATCAGGAGCTAAAGTAAATATAGAAAAATCTGAAATAATGTATATAGGGGAAAGCAGAGGAGGGGAGGGAGTGAAAGGATTGAAGGAAAACAAAGGGTACATGAAGGTTCTGGGAGTGAACTTAGGGATTGAGGGAGAGGAAGGGAGAGATAGGCAGTATGAAGTACTGATAAACAACATAAAGAAAACATTGGGGTATTGGAAGCAGAGAAAGCTGAAATTAAAAGGGAAGGTAATAGTGGTAAATGCACTAATAATGAGCAAGATGGTGTATGTGATGAATGTGATGGATGTGCCTGTGAAAGTGTTGAAAGAAATAGAAAGAATCATAAGCAATTATTTGTGGGATGGGAAGGGAGTTAGGATAGCAAGAGAAGTGTTAGAAAATGAGTATGAGAACGGGGGACTGAAACTTGTCAATTTAGAGGGGAAAAAGAAAGCACTAAGGGTGAAAATGATGGTGAGATATTTAAAGGATAACAGAGATCATGTGTGGAAGGTATTTTTAAGAGAAGCAATAAATAAATGTGGAGGATGTGGAGAGAGCGGAGTGTTCATGGAACTAAAAAAAGGGATGATTGAAGGGGTGACTGACATATACAAAGAGATGCTTGGAGCGTGGGGAGAGTTTGTGAGAGGAGTGAAGTATGAATGCAAGAATGTGAGGCAGGTATGGGAGCAACCAGTGTTTTTAAATCCAAAAATTATGGTAGAGGGAGAAACTATTTTCAACAGGGTGATATGGAGGGCAGGGATAAGAAAGGTAAGGGATATGGTGTATGAGTACATACCGGGCTTCATGGGAGCACAGGTTATTGTGGATGAAGTAAGAGGGAATGGGGATGAAATATGGCCGGGCACAGCAAAAGGAGTAATAGAGAAAATTAAGACAGCAATGCCTAAAGAATGGATGGGAATGATTGAGAGAGAGAATGCGGTGAGGGGGGAAGAGAAAATAGAGATGTATGTGGGGGAAGGAGAATGCAAGGTGAGACTGGCAAAGGTGAAAACCAGAGTGATTTATAAATATATGAGAGGAAAAGAGATAAGGAGACCGGCTGCAGAGAAAGTGTGGAACAAAGTAATGAATGGAATGGATGTGGAGAGCATATGGGAGAATTTGAGAGTGAAATGGAATAGCATTGAATGCGAACACTTTGATTTCATGCTAAGGCACAATAGGATTTTTAATAATCTAATAATAAGTAAGTTTGACTGCAATGTGGAAAAGGAATGTGATGTATGTGGTGAGGGAGTGGAAACATGTATGCATGAATTTGTTGAATGTAAAGAACTAAGGGGATACTTTGAAAAAGTAAAGGGGTTAATAAATAAATGCTGGAAAGGAGAATGGGCAGTGAGAATGGAATGGAAGAAGCTGTGGCTGTTTGGTGTGAATGAAAGACAGAAGGGATGCAATGTAAACCTCATGAACTATGTGCTGAGCCATGCAAGGTATGCAGTTAAAATAAGAAGGAACACGGCTCACTACGAGAAAAGGAAATGTGATGTATGGACTGTTTTTCAAAACTTAACAGAAAGAGACGTGAGACAGATATGGGGCTATATTGGAGAAGAGGAGTTCAGAAAAGGATTTGTGGATGGAAGTACTTTTATTGAAATAATGAATGGAGATGTGAATGAGGTGAGAATGAATTTCGGTTAAAAGGGATGTTTCTTTTTATGAGTTGATTTTTGATTTTA
>NC_083642.1:27313771-27316271 GCF_963576545.1 Limanda limanda | reverse complement strand
AGGGGGCGACGGTCGCAAGGAGAGACGGAGAGAAGGAAGCAGGCCGGGAGAAAAGGCGAGGAGAGGACGACACTGGAGGGACGGACAAGGAACTGAATGGAGCAAAGCCCAAAGAGACGGGAGAGGAGACCACTGCATCACAGACGGTAGGATCTGAAACGGACATGGATATAGAGGAAAAAATAAAACAAATGAGGAAAAGACAGAACACTCAGAGGCATACGAGGATAAATAAGAAAAGTAAAACTAAGGAAAAAACAAAATGAAAATAACAATACTAATAATGTTAATAATAATCTCAATAAATGCAAGGGGGCTAAAGAACAAAAACAAAAGAAATCAGATATTTGGTGACAGCAATTATGATATAATATGCTTACAGGAAACACACTGGGATGAGAGATGTATGAAAGAGGTGGAGGATGAATGGAGGGGAGATGTGTTTGCAAATAATGGAGATGGGAATGCAAGAGGTGTAGCTATATTAACAAAAAAGGGAGTGATAGGGAATGTGACAAGGTGTGAAGATGAGGGAGATGGGAGGGTGATAGGGATCAAGTTTGAGTATATGAATGAGGAGATTAAGCTAGTAAATGTGTATGCGCCGAATGAGGAGAAAGAAAGAAAGGAGATGTTTGAAAAGATGGGAGTGATGTGTGATGAAAACTGTATGATCGTGGGGGACTTTAATGTGTGGTGTGGGAAATTGGATGTGTCAAGGAACATGCATTTTAAGAATGACACAACAAGGGAGGTGCTAGAAAAGATAAAGAGTATGAAAGGATTGAGTGATGTATGGAGAGAAAGAAATCCAGAGGGGAGAGAGTTCTCAAGAGTACAGCTGGTGAAAGGGGAACTGAAACAGAGTAGGATAGATTTAGTATTGAGCACAAAGGGCATAGCGGAAAGGATTAAAGGTATAGAATATATAGTCACAACATATAGTGATCACAAGGTGTTAAAATTTACAATAGGGGGGGAAATAAGGAGAAGAGGAGGGGGAGTGTGGTGTATGAATGGGCAGCTGCTTAAAGATGAAAAATATAAAAAAGAAGTGAGAGAATACATAATGTGGGAGATGAATGAGAGAATGTATGAGGAAGACACAGGGAGGTGGTGGGAGAGACTGAAAGAGGGGATAAGGAACATGAGCAAAAAACACAGCAGGAACCGGGGAAAGAAAGAAAGAGAGAAGATACAAAGGCTAAAAAAGGAGTTAGAGGAAGAGGGGAAGAAAGCAGGGGAAGGGCTTAATATTGACATAGAGGGATATATAAGAAAGAAAGATGAACTTAAGGAAATAGAACAGGGAAAATGTGAGGGAGCTATAATAAGAAGTAGAGCGAAATATGCGATAGAGGGAGAAAAATGTACAGGGTATTTCTTAAGACTAGAGAAGATAAGGCAGGAGAAAAAGTATTTTGAGCAAGTGGAGGGGAAAGGGGGGGAAAAAATAACAGAGCTTGTAGGGATAGTGGAAAGAGTAGAAGAGTTTTATAGAGAGTTATATAAGAAAGAAGCGTTAGATGAGGAGAGCAGTAGGCAGGTTATAGACAAGATGGAAGCTAGACTGAGTGATGAGGATAGAGAGGTGTGCGAAGGAGAGATAAGTAAGGGAGAGATAGAGAAAGCAATAAATGGGTTAGGCAGAAATAAGAGTCCAGGGATAGATGGAATAATAGGAGAATTTTATATAGAGTTTAGAGAAGAATTAGTACCAGTGTTGGAGAGATTATATAGATGGGTAGAAGAGAAGGGAGAAATGCCGCAGAGTATGACAACAGGTCTAGTGAGCATAATATATAAAAAAGGGAGTAGGGACAAATTAGAAAATTACAGGCCACTCACAATGTTAAATGGGGATTATAAGGTATTAGCAAAGGTGTTAGCAAACAGAATGAAGGAAGTAATAGGGACGGTGGTGGGAAGCACACAAGCGTATAGCATACCAGGGAGAGACATAGCCGACACAATAAGTAGTATTAGAGACACAATAACACACATGAAGGAGAACAATGGAGGGGCAGTAGTTAGTTTAGATCTTAACAAAGCTTTTGATAGAGTAGATCACAGTTATTTGTATAAAGTGTTAGAGAAGATGGGATTTGGAGGAAGGTTGATAGGATGGGTTAGGCGAATGTATGAAAGAGCAGGCAGTAAGATTAAAGTCAATGGGATAGTCACAGGTGAAGTTAGATTAGAAAGGTCAGTGAGGCAGGGATGTCCGCTATCGGCTCTGCTGTACTCCTTGTCAGCAGAGCCGTTAGCGGTACTCATACTGCAGAATAGGAGGATTAAGGGCATAGAACTACCGGGCGGACAGGTGAGCACACTATATCAATATGCGGATGATACAACAGTGACAGTGAGGGACAAGGAAAGTGTAGTACAGGTATTACAAAGTGTAGAACTGTATGGGAGGGCATCAGGAGCTAAAGTAAATATAGAAAAATCTGAAATAATGTATATAGGGGAAAGCAGAGGAGGGGAGGGAGTGAAA
>NC_083642.1:27298771-27303771 GCF_963576545.1 Limanda limanda | reverse complement strand
GTGCCAAAAGCAGCGGAGAGAGAAGATGTCGATGTTGAGGAGGAGGGCAACAGCACTGACAGCGAGGAGGAGGAGACATATGGAGGACCATGCATGACATGGACAGAGGACAGCGACGATGACGACATGCAGACGGAGGGAGACCCAGGGGGCGTCCCAGAGAGCGGGGTGGAGTCCAAGGTGCAGAACCAAGAACGGCAAACCCGGAGGGACGTCGCAGCAGGAGACGTGGTGGAAACTACAAGGCAGGAGGAGAGCCGGTCCGGAGAGGAATCGAGTGGAGAGAAGGCTCCCTGTGAAAAGACTCCAGCAGACGGAACCGGCAGCATTGGAGTAAAGCAGCATGGAGATGGAAATCGAGACGAGAGGAAAACTGCGATGGACTTCATGGTTATCGAGGGTATTTCAGAGGAAGAGAGTGTAACCAGACCGCAGAAGGAACGAAAGGCGGAGGAGACCACAAAGAAAAGGAAAGCTGTGCTCCATGCTGAGGAGAAAAGGAGGAAGAAGGAGGAAAGAAGGACAAAATGAAGGTTGGAAATGAAACCATAATTATATGTTTAATGTTAAGCTTGATTTCATTCAACACAAATGGGCTAAGAAATCAAAGCAAATTTGAAAAACTATTAAATAAATGTAGAAATAATGACATATTATGTCTGCAAGAAACGAACTGGACAGACCAGATCATGGAAGATATAAAAACAAAATGGGAAGGCATTATGTATACAAACCATGGTACGGATAAATCATGTGGGGTAGCAATCCTGATAAGAAATAATGCTGTAGAAAACCTCAAAGAAATCTACAAAGGAAAAGAAGGAAGAGACATAATCATAGAATTTAAATACAAAAAGATAGAGTACCGAATAATTAATATATATGCACCAAATATAGAAGCAGACAGGAAGGTTTTTTTCTTGGATTTAGGGAAATGGTGTGTGGGAAACTGTATAATAGTGGGAGATTTTAATTTAAAAAGTACAAGGTTGGATGTGGCAAGAGGGAAGCAATTAAAAAATGATGCTTCAAGAAAGATTTTTCTGAAAACATTGGAGGAAAAACAATTAATTGATGTATGGAGGAACGAAAACCCAAACAGGAGAGAATACTCAAGAAGACAAATAGTAATGGGGGAATTAAAACAAAGCAGAATAGACCTATGTATAGCACATCAGACAATGGTTAAACTTATAAAAAATATGGGGTATAAATTCACATCATTCAGTGACCATGCAATCCTGTCAATAGAGGTTGGTACTGGGATAGAGAGAAGGGGAGGAGGAGTGTGGTGCCTAAACAATACTCTCCTAGAGGAAGAGGGATATAGGAAGAAAATAGTGGCCTGCATAGAGAATGGAAAAAATAGCATAGACATATGTAGAAACAAGGGATTATGGTGGGAAAGACTGAAGCAAAAGATAAGGACAATAAGTATTAGATATGCAAAGGTCCGGGCTTTTAAAGAAAGAGAGAAAATAAAATGGTTGAAGGATGAGCTGGCAGAAGAGGCAGAAAGAATTGATAAGGATCCAAAACATAGCATAGAACAATACATAAAGGTGAAATCCAAACTGGACGTTTATGAACAGAATAAATGTATGGGGGCAATAACAAGGAGTAGGGAGAAATATGCGATGAAGGGGGAGAGATGCACAGGATATTTTTTGGGATTAGAAAAAAGGAAACAGGAGAGGGTATATATTGAAGAGTTAGAAAATGAAAATGGAGAGATAGTAAATGATTTTGTAGACATTATTGGAAATGTTGGGACATGTTATAAAAATCTATACAAAAAAGGAATTGCAAAGGAGGAAGATAGAAATACAGTTTTAGGTAATATTAAGAAAACGATAACAAATGATGAGAAAAGTATGTGTGATGACAACATCAAAGACATAGAAATAAAGGAATCAATAATGTCATTAAATACCAATAAAAGTCCGGGAACAGATGGCCTTACAAGTGAATTTTATAAAACATTTATCGACGAGCTGCTCCCAATTTTAAGCATAATTTATGCAGAGATGGAGAAGGAGCAGGAGGTACCAGAGTCGCTGGCAACAGGACTAATAACGATCATATATAAAAATAAGGGAAGCAAAAGAAAACTGGAAAACTATAGGCCGCTAACTGTACTAAACACAGATTACAAGATTTTAGCAAAGGTATTAGTAAACAGAATAAAAACAGCAGCACCAACAATCATAGCACCAACACAGGCGTACGGGATACCAGGGAGGGACATATCGGACATTATTTGCACAATAAGGGACACAATTGAATGCATGGGGAAGGAGGGTGGAATTATTTTAAGTATGGACCTTAATAAAGCTTTCGATAGGGTTGAGCATAGTTTTTTATTTTGCACATTAGAAAAATTTGGTTTTGGGCAAAGAATAATCAACTGGATTAAATTATTGTACAAAAATGCAAAGAGTAGGATAAAAATAAATGGAGCTATAACGGATCCCTTTCCATTGGAGAGATCTGTGAGGCAAGGGTGCCCGCTATCGGCAGTACTTTACAGCTTAACTGCAGAAAGTCTCGCGGAAATGATAAAGAAGGATAAGAAAATAGAAGGGATAAAATTGCCAAATGGAGGTGAAAGCAAAATACAGCAATATGCTGATGACACCACTTGTATGGTAAAAAATATGAATAGCGTGAAAAGGATAATGGGAAAAATGGAAGTATATGGGAGAGCAGCAGGGGCTAAAGTAAATATAGACAAAACTGAAATAATGTACGTCGGAAATATAAGCCAAAGTGATTGTAACATACCTTTTAGAATTTCAAAGGATTATATGAAAATATTGGGGATAAATATGGGAGGGAAAGAAAAGGAGGCGAGAGATGAGACATGGAATGGGGTAATAAATAAAGTGAAAAACACATTAAATGCGTGGAAGCCGAGGAGATTAAAATTAAAGGGGAAGGTTTTAGTGGTAAATGCATTAATACTATCCAAGATTGTCTATGCCTTGACTGTGATAGACATGCCAGAGTGGGTGCACAAAGAGCTAAACAGCACAATTACAAATTACATTTGGGATGGGAAACTGGCAAGAATAGCACAAAAGACACTGATAGGGGAATATGAAGAAGGAGGATTGAAATTGGTGGATTTGAATATTAAGAAAAAAGCAATACGAATAAAAACTGTTAAAAAGTATCTGTACGATAGGGTTGATTATGGATGGAAAAATGTGTTTAGGGAATATTTATATAAAAATGGAAGATGTGAAGAAAACGGTCTAATAATGATAATGAAAAGCTCCATATATGAGAAAGTGCCTAGATATTATAAAGAGGTGTTTGATGCATGGGGGAAATACAGAATAAACATTAAATATGAATGCACAAAATACAGTCAGGTAATAAATCAACCAATATGGTGTAACCCATTGATAAAAATGAACAATAACATGCTATGGGATAAAACATTTTTTTATTCCGGACTAACGCAAATAAAAGATTGCCTATATGAATTCATACCTGGGTTTCTAAGGGACCAGGCTATAGTAGACGCAGTTAAGGAGTATGACGAAGAACTGAATGAAACAACTACTGTAAATATGTATGATAAAATAAAAGGAAGCATACCAATAGATTGGGTGAGGCAGATAGAAAATAGCGTGGTTATAGAAAGGAAAATAACGTTCCCCGAGTTATATATGGAAAATAATGGTGAGAAAAGGCCACTAAGTGATTCAAAGGTAAAAGACTACTACAAAGCGCTGATCCGAAATGAATTTAAGGAACCTGCATCGGAAAAGGTTTGGGAAAAGGTGTTCCCAGGTATGGAAGGAAATCAAATATGGAAGCAGTGGAATGTAAGCAAGAATAGTATAGAATGTCAGGATCATGACTTTAAATTACGGCACAACAGACTGTACACAAATGTGGTGATACACCAAATAAATAAGAATGTAAGAAGGGAATGCGATATATGCAAAACTGATCCGGAAACATTAATGCATTTGTATTATGAGTGTGACAAACTGAAGATCTTTCTCACGAAGTTAAAGGATTTCTTGCAAAAGAACTGGGGGAAGCAGTACTTTGAGGGAAAGGACTGGAAAAAAATTGTTTTCTTTGGAGTATGGGAAAAGAAAGAGAAAATAAACATAAATATGATAAACTATGTACTAAGTCACGCTAGATATGCTATATGGCTAAGAAGGAATCTAGCACATTTTGAACAAAGAATAATATCTGTCTGGGCCTACTTTGTATCGGGGTTGAAAAGAGACATAAGTTTAATTTTTAAGTATGAAAAGGAAGAATTTCAACACTTTGTTAAGGGATGCAGTTTCATTTCTGTCAATCACAAGGGAAAACTGATGTATAATTTTGCATAATACTTGGCAGGAGGGCCTATTTGGTAAAAGCTGATGGTTATTGTTTGCATTTGATATTACTTATTTTTTTGTGATGTTACTTTGGAATTCAAGTTGTCTTGTACATAAAAATTGATTTATTTTATAATAAAAGAAAAAAAAAAAAAGCACGCCCGATCTCGTCTGATCTCGGAAGCTAAGCAGGGTCGGGCTTGGTTAGTACTTGGATGGGAGACCGCCTGGGAATACCAGGTGCTGTAAGCTTTTTCGAATTTGCTTTGCAACCAGCAGAGGGAACGGTTGCTGCTGCTTTAAAGGAGAAACATCTTGCAAAGAGCAGGAAAGACTCAACATCTAAGAAAACAAGGATATGGAACCCTGACATTATTACTGATGGAAATGATTGATAATTGTCATGATTTGATGATGGTGGTGGTGGTTCACATGTATAAATAAGGTATTGTGGGTTGAGTCTTTCGCTTACGGCCATACCACCCTGAGCACGCCCGATCTCGTCTGATCTCGGAAGCTAAGCAGGGTCGGGCTTGGTTAGTACTTGGATGGGAGACCGCCTGGGAATACCAGGTGCTGTAAGCTTTTTCGAATTTGCTTTGCAACCAGCAGAGGGAACGGTTGCTGCTGCTTTAAAGGAGAAAC
>NC_083642.1:27286271-27293771 GCF_963576545.1 Limanda limanda | reverse complement strand
GGAAAGAGCAGGAAAGACTCACCATCAAAGAAAACAAGGATAGGGAACCCTGACATTATTACTGATGGAAATGCTTGATAATTGTCATGATTTGATGATGGTGGTGGTGGTTCATATGTATAAATAAGGTATTGTGGGTTGAGTCTTTCGCTTACGGCCATACCACCCTTAGCACGCCCGATCTCGTCTGATCTCGGAAGCTAAGCAGGGTCGGGCTTGGTTAGTACTTGGATGGGAGACCGCCTGGGAATACCAGGTGCTGTAAGCTTTTTCGAATTTGCTTTGCAACCAGCAGAGGGAACGGTTGCTGCTGCTTTAAAGGAGAAACATCTTGGAAAGAGCAGGAAAGACTCACCATCAAAGAAAACAAGGATATGGAACCCTGACATTATTACTGATGGAAATGATTGATAATTGTTATGATTTGATGATGGTGGTGGTGGTTCACATGTATAAATAAGGTATTGTGGGTTGAGTCCTTCGCTTACGGCCATACCACCCTGAGCACGCCCGATCTCGTCTGATCTTGGAAGCTAAGCAGGGTCGGGCTTGGTTAGTACTTGGATGGGAGACCGCCTGGGAATACCAGGTGCTGTAAGCTTTTTCGAATTTGCTTTGCAAACAGCAGAGGGAACGGTTGCTGCTGCTTTAAAGGAGAAACATCTTGGAAAGAGCAGGAAAGACTCACCATCAAAGAAAACAAGGATATGGAACCCTGACATTATTACTGATGGAAATGATTGATAATTGTCATGATTTGATGATGGTGGTGGTGGTTCACATGTATAAATAAGGTATTGTGGGTTGAGTCTTTCGCTTACGGCCATGCCACCCTGAGCACGCCCGATCTCGTCTGATCTCGGAAGCTAAGCATGGTCGGGCTTGGTTAGTACTTGGATGGGAGACCGCCTGGGAATACCAGGTGCTGTAAGCTTTTTCGAATTTGCTTTGCAACCAGCTGAGGGAACGGTTGCTGCTGCTTTAAAGGAGAAACATCTTGGAAAGAGCAGGAAAGACTCACCATCAAAGAAAACAAGGATATGGAACCCTGACATTATTACTGATGGAAATGCTTGATAATTGTCATGATTTGATGATGGTGGTGGTGGTTCACATGTATAAATAAGGTATTGTGGGTTGAGTCTTTCGCTTACGGCCATACCACACTGAGCACGCCCAATCTCGTCTGATCTCGGAAGCTAAGCAGGGTCGGGCTTGGTTAGTACTTGGATGGGAGACTGCCTGGGAATACCAGGTGCTGTAAGCTTTTTCGAATTTGCTTTGCAACCAGCAGAGGGAACGGTTGCTGCTGCTTTAAAGGAGAAACATCTTGGAAAGAGCAGGAAAGACTCAACATCAAAGAAAACAAGGATATGGAACCCTGACATTATTACTGATGGAAATTATTGATAATTGTCATGATTTGATGATGGTGGTGGTGGTTCACATGTATAAATAAGGTATTGTGGGTTGAGTCTTTCGCTTACGGCCATACCACCCTGAGCACGCCCGATCTCGTCTGATTGCGTTCAGGTGTGCAACCAGGAAGCGAAGGAGCAGAGAGAGCAGGTGGAGAGAGCAGGAGGAATTCTTTTGTTTTGTTTTTGGGCTAGATTGAAAGTGAGTGAGAGTGTTTTTTTTGTGTTCGATTTTATTCCCCCAGCAGCTTGCTGTTCGGGGGAACATCTTTTTTTTTTGAGGGTGTGTGTGTTTTGAATGAGTGACGTCAAAGAGAGGAGAGAGCGAGTAGAGAGGAGTAGGACAGATCTCATGGCAGCTGACAGCGGACCGGCAAGCACAACGACAAAGAATATGGAAAACGGCATGGAGCAGAGATTGCCTAAGAATACTGACCAGGGAAAGACCACGACCACCGGCAGGATCATGGACAACGGCAAGATGCAGCAACCGACAAAGAACGCCGACATTGGAAAGGAAACGACCACGAGAAGGATCACGGACAGCAGTAAAAGTACCTCGGAGCCGCTTCCAAGCACAGAAAAGAAATTTGAGAGGGCGCTTACCTTGGCGGTAGAGATCATTGGAGATGAGATGGTGACTATGATGGAACTTTTGAGTGAAGTTAAAAAAACGTGCGGGGTGGTGAATGGATGCCGTTTTACCACGCCCAAGAAATATGAAATAACAATGGACAATGTTGAAGGGAAGGATAAACTGTTAGATGGGATTAGAATAAAGAAGAGCACGATTTTTGCAAAAGAAATTAGAAATGACGAACTAGTGGTATCATTTCTAAACTTGCCGACGTACATTGTGGATCGTGTCATTCTTGCAAAACTTGCAGAATGGGGAGTTAGGGCAATCTCGCCAATCAAGAGAAGAATGTGGCCAGGAACGGACGTAGCCGACGGAACCAGGTTCTTGAAGGTCCGGTTCACTGAAACAGTGAAATCGTTACCCTACTCAACCAAGTTCGAAACACTAGTGGGGGGAGAATACTTTCGCGTGATCCATGACGGACAGAGGAAAGTATGCAGACTATGTATACAACCGGGTCACATTTTCAGAGAATGCCCAGAATTCAGATGTCACAGATGTAAAGAACAGGGACACTATGCAAGGGAGTGTGTGCCAAAAGCAGCGGAGAGAGAAGATGTCGATGTTGAGGAGGAGGGCAACAGCACTGACAGCGAGGAGGAGGAGACATATGGAGGACCATGCATGACATGGACAGAGGACAGCGACGATGACGACATGCAGACGGAGGGAGACCCAGGGGGCGTCCCAGAGAGCGGGGTGGAGTCCAAGGTGCAGAACCAAGAACGGCAAACCCGGAGGGACGTCGCAGCAGGAGACGTGGTGGAAACTACAAGGCAGGAGGAGAGCCGGTCCGGAGAGGAATCGAGTGGAGAGAAGGCTCCCTGTGAAAAGACTCCAGCAGACGGAACCGGCAGCATTGGAGTAAAGCAGCATGGAGATGGAAATCGAGACGAGAGGAAAACTGCGATGGACTTCATGGTTATCGAGGGTATTTCAGAGGAAGAGAGTGTAACCAGACCGCAGAAGGAACGAAAGGCGGAGGAGACCACAAAGAAAAGGAAAGCTGTGCTCCATGCTGAGGAGAAAAGGAGGAAGAAGGAGGAAAGAAGGACAAAATGAAGGTTGGAAATGAAACCATAATTATATGTTTAATGTTAAGCTTGATTTCATTCAACACAAATGGGCTAAGAAATCAAAGCAAATTTGAAAAACTATTAAATAAATGTAGAAATAATGACATATTATGTCTGCAAGAAACGAACTGGACAGACCAGATCATGGAAGATATAAAAACAAAATGGGAAGGCATTATGTATACAAACCATGGTACGGATAAATCATGTGGGGTAGCAATCCTGATAAGAAATAATGCTGTAGAAAACCTCAAAGAAATCTACAAAGGAAAAGAAGGAAGAGACATAATCATAGAATTTAAATACAAAAAGATAGAGTACCGAATAATTAATATATATGCACCAAATATAGAAGCAGACAGGAAGGTTTTTTTCTTGGATTTAGGGAAATGGTGTGTGGGAAACTGTATAATAGTGGGAGATTTTAATTTAAAAAGTACAAGGTTGGATGTGGCAAGAGGGAAGCAATTAAAAAATGATGCTTCAAGAAAGATTTTTCTGAAAACATTGGAGGAAAAACAATTAATTGATGTATGGAGGAACGAAAACCCAAACAGGAGAGAATACTCAAGAAGACAAATAGTAATGGGGGAATTAAAACAAAGCAGAATAGACCTATGTATAGCACATCAGACAATGGTTAAACTTATAAAAAATATGGGGTATAAATTCACATCATTCAGTGACCATGCAATCCTGTCAATAGAGGTTGGTACTGGGATAGAGAGAAGGGGAGGAGGAGTGTGGTGCCTAAACAATACTCTCCTAGAGGAAGAGGGATATAGGAAGAAAATAGTGGCCTGCATAGAGAATGGAAAAAATAGCATAGACATATGTAGAAACAAGGGATTATGGTGGGAAAGACTGAAGCAAAAGATAAGGACAATAAGTATTAGATATGCAAAGGTCCGGGCTTTTAAAGAAAGAGAGAAAATAAAATGGTTGAAGGATGAGCTGGCAGAAGAGGCAGAAATAATTGATAAGGATCCAAAACATAGCATAGAACAATACATAAAGGTGAAATCCAAACTGGACGTTTATGAACAGAATAAATGTATGGGGGCAATAACAAGGAGTAGGGAGAAATATGCGATGAAGGGGGAGAGATGCACAGGATATTTTTTGGGATTAGAAAAAAGGAAACAGGAGAGGGTATATATTGAAGAGTTAGAAAATGAAAATGGAGAGATAGTAAATGATTTTGTAGACATTATTGGAAATGTTGGGACATTTTATAAAAATCTATACAAAAAAGGAATTGCAAAGGAGGAAGATAGAAATACAGTTTTAGGTAATATTAAGAAAACGATAACAAATGATGAGAAAAGTATGTGTGATGACAACATCAAAGACATAGAAATAAAGGAATCAATAATGTCATTAAATACCAATAAAAGTCCGGGAACAGATGGCCTTACAAGTGAATTTTATAAAACATTTATCGACGAGCTGCTCCCAATTTTAAGCATAATTTATGCAGAGATGGAGAAGGAGCAGGAGGTACCAGAGTCGCTGGCAACAGGACTAATAACGATCATATATAAAAATAAGGGAAGCAAAAGAAAACTGGAAAACTATAGGCCGCTAACTGTACTAAACACAGATTACAAGATTTTAGCAAAGGTATTAGTAAACAGAATAAAAACAGCAGCACCAACAATCATAGCACCAACACAGGCGTACGGGATACCAGGGAGGGACATATCGGACATTATTTGCACAATAAGGGACACAATTGAATGCATGGGGAAGGAGGGTGGAATTATTTTAAGTATGGACCTTAATAAAGCTTTCGATAGGGTTGAGCATAGTTTTTTATTTTGCACATTAGAAAAATTTGGTTTTGGGCAAAGAATAATCAACTGGATTAAATTATTGTACAAAAATGCAAAGAGTAGGATAAAAATAAATGGAGCTATAACGGATCCCTTTCCATTGGAGAGATCTGTGAGGCAAGGGTGCCCGCTATCGGCAGTACTTTACAGCTTAACTGCAGAAAGTCTCGCGGAAATGATAAAGAAGGATAAGAAAATAGAAGGGATAAAATTGCCAAATGGAGGTGAAAGCAAAATACAGCAATATGCTGATGACACCACTTGTATGGTAAAAAATATGAATAGCGTGAAAAGGATAATGGGAAAAATGGAAGTATATGGGAGAGCAGCAGGGGCTAAAGTAAATATAGACAAAACTGAAATAATGTACGTCGGAAATATAAGCCAAAGTGATTGTAACATACCTTTTAGAATTTCAAAGGATTATATGAAAATATTGGGGATAAATATGGGAGGGAAAGAAAAGGAGGCGAGAGATGAGACATGGAATGGGGTAATAAATAAAGTGAAAAACACATTAAATGCGTGGAAGCCGAGGAGATTAAAATTAAAGGGGAAGGTTTTAGTGGTAAATGCATTAATACTATCCAAGATTGTCTATGCCTTGACTGTGATAGACATGCCAGAGTGGGTGCACAAAGAGCTAAACAGCACAATTACAAATTACATTTGGGATGGGAAACTGGCAAGAATAGCACAAAAGACACTGATAGGGGAATATGAAGAAGGAGGATTGAAATTGGTGGATTTGAATATTAAGAAAAAAGCAATACGAATAAAAACTGTTAAAAAGTATCTGTACGATAGGGTTGATTATGGATGGAAAAATGTGTTTAGGGAATATTTATATAAAAATGGAAGATGTGAAGAAAACGGTCTAATAATGATAATGAAAAGCTCCATATATGAGAAAGTGCCTAGATATTATAAAGAGGTGTTTGATGCATGGGGGAAATACAGAATAAACATTAAATATGAATGCACAAAATACAGTCAGGTAATAAATCAACCAATATGGTGTAACCCATTGATAAAAATGAACAATAACATGCTATGGGATAAAACATTTTTTTATTCCGGACTAACGCAAATAAAAGATTGCCTATATGAATTCATACCTGGGTTTCTAAGGGACCAGGCTATAGTAGACGCAGTTAAGGAGTATGACGAAGAACTGAATGAAACAACTACTGTAAATATGTATGATAAAATAAAAGGAAGCATACCAATAGATTGGGTGAGGCAGATAGAAAATAGCGTGGTTATAGAAAGGAAAATAACGTTCCCCGAGTTATATATGGAAAATAATGGTGAGAAAAGGCCACTAAGTGATTCAAAGGTAAAAGACTACTACAAAGCGCTGATCCGAAATGAATTTAAGGAACCTGCATCGGAAAAGGTTTGGGAAAAGGTGTTCCCAGGTATGGAAGGAAATCAAATATGGAAGCAGTGGAATGTAAGCAAGAATAGTATAGAATGTCAGGATCATGACTTTAAATTACGGCACAACAGACTGTACACAAATGTGGTGATACACCAAATAAATAAGAATGTAAGAAGGGAATGCGATATATGCAAAACTGATCCGGAAACATTAATGCATTTGTATTATGAGTGTGACAAACTGAAGATCTTTCTCACGAAGTTAAAGGATTTCTTGCAAAAGAACTGGGGGAAGCAGTACTTTGAGGGAAAGGACTGGAAAAAAATTGTTTTCTTTGGAGTATGGGAAAAGAAAGAGAAAATAAACATAAATATGATAAACTATGTACTAAGTCACGCTAGATATGCTATATGGCTAAGAAGGAATCTAGCACATTTTGAACAAAGAATAATATCTGTCTGGGCCTACTTTGTATCGGGGTTGAAAAGAGACATAAGTTTAATTTTTAAGTATGAAAAGGAAGAATTTCAACACTTTGTTAAGGGATGCAGTTTCATTTCTGTCAATCACAAGGGAAAACTGATGTATAATTTTGCATAATACTTGGCAGGAGGGCCTATTTGGTAAAAGCTGATGGTTATTGTTTGCATTTGATATTACTTATTTTTTTGTGATGTTACTTTGGAATTCAAGTTGTCTTGTACATAAAAATTGATTTATTTTATAATAAAAGAAAAAAAAAAAAAGCACGCCCGATCTCGTCTGATCTCGGAAGCTAAGCAGGGTCGGGCTTGGTTAGTACTTGGATGGGAGACCGCCTGGGAATACCAGGTGCTGTAAGCTTTTTCGAATTTGCTTTGCAACCAGCAGAGGGAACGGTTGCTGCTGCTTTAAAGGAGAAACATCTTGCAAAGAGCAGGAAAGACTCAACATCTAAGAAAACAAGGATATGGAACCCTGACATTATTACTGATGGAAATGATTGATAATTGTCATGATTTGATGATGGTGGTGGTGGTTCACATGTATAAATAAGGTATTGTGGGTTGAGTCTTTCGCTTACGGCCATACCACCCTGAGCACGCCCGATCTCGTCTGATCTCGGAAGCTAAGCAGGGTCGGGCTTGGTTAGTACTTGGATGGGAGA
>NC_083642.1:27273771-27276271 GCF_963576545.1 Limanda limanda | reverse complement strand
AGGTGCTGTAAGCTTTTTCGAATTTGCTTTGCAACCAGCTGAGGGAACGGTTGCTGCTGCTTTAAAGGAGAACATCTTGGAAAGAGCAGGAAAGACTCACCATCAAAGAAAACAAGGATATGGAACCCTGACATTATTACTGATGGAAATGCTTGATAATTGTCATGATTTGATGATGGTGGTGGTGGTTCACATGTATAAATAAGGTATTGTGGGTTGAGTCTTTCGCTTACGGCCATACCACCCTGAGCACGCCCGATCTCGTCTGATCTCGGAAGCTAAGCAGGGTCGGGCTTGGTTAGTACTTGGATGGGAGACCGCCTGGGAATACCAGGTGCTGTAAGCTTTTTCGAATTTGCTTTGCAACCAGCAGAGGGAACGGTTGCTGCTGCTTTAAAGGAGAAACATCTTGGAAAGAGCAGGAAAGACTCAACATCAAAGAAAACAAGGATATGGAACCCTGAAATTATTACTGATGAAAATGATTGATAATTGTCATGATTTGATGATGGTGGTTGTGGTTCACATGTATAAATAAGGTAATGTGGGTTGAGTCTCTCGCTTACGGCCATACCACCCTGAGCACGCCCGATCTCGTCTGATCTCGGAAGCTAAGCATGGTCGGGCTTGGTTAGTACTTGGATGGGAGACCGCCTGGGAATACCAGGTGCTGTAAGCTTTTTCGAATTTGCTTTGCAACCAGCTGAGGGAACGGTTGCTGCTGCTTTAAAGGAGAAACATCTTGGAAAGAGCAGGAAAGACTCACCATCAAAGAAAACAAGGATATGGAACCCTGACATTATTACTGATGGAAATGCTTGATAATTGTCATGATTTGATGATGGTGGTGGTGGTTCACATGTATAAATAAGGTATTGTGGGTTGAGTTTTTCGCTTACGGCCATACCACCCTGAGCACGCCCGATCTCGTCTGATCTCGGAAGCTAAGCAGGGTCGGGCTTGGTTAGTACTTGGATGGGAGACCGCCTGGGAATACCAGGTGCTGTAAGCTTTTACGAATTTGCTTTGCAACCAGCAGAGGGAACGGTTGCTGCTGCTTTAAAGGAGAAACATCTTGGAAAGAGCAGGAAAGACTCAACATCAAAGAAAACAAGGATATGGAACCCTGACATTATTACTGATGGAAATGTTTGATAATTGTCATGATTTGATGATGGTGGTGGTGGTTCACATGTATAAATAAGGTATTGTGGGTTGAGTCTTTCGCTTACGGCCATACCACCCTGAGCACGCCCGATCTCGTCTGATCTCGGAAGCTAAGCATGGTCGGGCTTGGTTAGTACTTGGATGGGAGACCGCCTGGGAATACCAGGTGCTGTAAGCTTTTTCGAATTTGCTTTGCAACCAGCTGAGGGAACGGTTGCTGCTGCTTTAAAGGAGAACATCTTGGAAAGAGCAGGAAAGACTCACCATCAAAGAAAACAAGGATATGGAACCCTGACATTATTACTGATGGAAATGCTTGATAATTGTCATGATTTGATGATGGTGGTGGTGGTTCACATGTATAAATAAGGTATTGTGGGTTGAGTCTTTCGCTTACGGCCATACCACCCTGAGCACGCCCGATCTCGTCTGATCTCGGAAGCTAAGCAGGGTCGGGCTTGGTTAGTACTTGGATGGGAGACCGCCTGGGAATACCAGGTGCTGTAAGCTTTTTCGAATTTGCTTTGCAACCAGCAGAGGGAACGGTTGCTGCTGCTTTAAAGGAGAAACATCTTGGAAAGAGCAGGAAAGACTCAACATCAAAGAAAACAAGGATATGGAACCCTGAAATTATTACTGATGAAAATGATTGATAATTGTCATGATTTGATGATGGTGGTTGTGGTTCACATGTATAAATAAGGTAATGTGGGTTGAGTCTCTCGCTTACGGCCATACCACCCTGAGCACGCCCGATCTCGTCTGATCTCGGAAGCTAAGCAGGGTCGGGCTTGGTTAGTACTTGGATGGGAGACCGCCTGGGAATACCAGGTGCTGTAAGCTTTTTCGAATAAGCTTTGCAACCAGCAGAGGGAACAGTTGCTGCTGCTTTAAAGGAGAAACATCTTGGAAAGAGCAGGAAAGACTCACCATCAAAGAAAACAAGGATAGGGAACCCTGACATTATTACTGATGGAAATGCTTGATAATTGTCATGATTTGATGATGGTGGTGGTGGTTCACATGTATAAATAAGGTATTGTGGGTTGAGTCTTTCGCTTACGGCCATACCACCCTGAGCACGCCCGATCTCGTCTGATCTCGGAAGCTAAGCAGGGTCGGGCTTGGTTAGTACTTGGATGGGAGACCGCCTGGGAATACCAGGTGCTGTAAGCTTTTTCGAATTTGCTTTGCAACCAGCAGAGGGAACGGTTGCTGCTGCTTTAAAGGAGAAACATCTTGGAAAGAGCAGGAAAGACTCAACATTAAAGAAAACAAGGATATGGAACCCTGAAATTATTACTGATGAAAATGATTGATAATTGTCATGAGT
>NC_083642.1:27236271-27243771 GCF_963576545.1 Limanda limanda | reverse complement strand
TTGTGGGTTGAGTCTTTTGCTTACGGCCATACCACCCTGACCACGCCCGATCTCGTCTGATCTCGGAAGCTAAGCAGGGTCGGGCATGGTTAGTACTTGGATGGGAGACCGCCTGGGAATACCAGGTGCTGTAAGCTTTTTCGAATTTTCTTTGCAACCAGCAGAGGGAACGGTTGCTGCTGCTTTAAAGGAGAAACATCTTGGAAAGAGCAGGAAAGACTCAACATCAAAGAAAACAAGGATATGGAACCCTGACATTATTACTGATGGAAATGATTGATAATTGTCATGATTTGATGATGGTGGTGGTGGTTCACATGTATAAATAAGGTATTGTGGGTTGAGTCTTTCGCTTACGGCCATACCACCCTCAGCACGCCCGATCTCGTCTGATCTCGGAAGCTAAGCATGGTCGGGCTTGGTAAGTACTTGGATGGGAGACCGCCTGGGAATACCAGGTGCTGTAAGCTTTTTCGAATTTGCTTTGCAACCAGCTGAGGGAACGGTTGCTGCTGCTTTAAAGGAGAAACATCTTGGAAAGAGCAGGAAAGACTCACCATCAAAGAAAACAAGGATATGGAACCCTGACATTATTACTGATGGAAATGCTTGATAATTGTCATGATTTGATGATGGTGGTGGTGGTTCACATGTATAAATAAGGTATTGTGGGTTGAGTCTTTCGCTTACGGCCATACCACCCTGAGCACGCCCGATCTCGTCTGATCTCGGAAGCTAAGCAGGGTCGGGCTTGGTTAGTACTTGGATGGGAGACCGCCTGGGAATACCAGGTGCTGTAAGCTTTTTCGAATTTGCTTTGCAACCAGCAGAGGGAACGGTTGCTGCTGCTTTAAAGGAGAAACATCTTGGAAAGAGCAGGAAAGACTCAACATCAAAGAAAACAAGGATATGGAACCCTGATATTATTACTGATGGAAATGATTGATAATTGTCATGATTTGATGATGGTGGTGGTGGTTCACATGTATAAATAAGGTATTGTGGGTTGAGTCTTTCGCTTACGGCCATACCACCCTGAGCACGCCCGATCTCGTCTGATCTCGGAAGCTAAGCAGGGTCGGGCTTGGTTAGTACTTGGATGGGAGACCGCCTGGGAATACCAGGTGCTGTAAGCTTTTTCGAATTTTCTTTGCAACCAGCAGAGGGTACGGTTGCTGCTGCTTTAAAGGAGAAACATCTTGGAAAGAGCAGGAAAGATTCACCATCAAAGAAAACAAGGATATGGAACCCTGACATTATTACTGATGGAAATGATTGATAATTGTCATGATTTGATGATGGTGGTGGTGGTTCACATGTATAAATAAGGTATTGTGGGTTGAGTCTTTCGCTTACGGCCATACCACCCTGAGCACGCCCGATCTCGTCTGATCTCGGAAGCTAAGCAGGGTCGGGCTTGGTTAGTACTTGGATGGGAGACTGCCTGGGAATACCAGGTGCTGTAAGCTTTTTCGAATTTGCTTTGCAACCAGCAGAGGGAACGGTTGCTGCTGCTTTAAAGGAGAAACATCTTGGAAAGAGCAGGAAAGACTCAACATCAAAGAAAACAAGGATATGGAATCCTGACATTATTACTGATGGAAATGATTGATAATTGTCATGATTTGATGATGGTGGTGGTGGTTCACATGTATAAATAAGGTATTGTGGGTTGAGTCTTTCGCTTACGGCCATACCACCCTGACCACGCCCGATCTCGTCTGATCTCGGAAGCTAAGCAGGGTCGGGCTTGGTTAGTACTTGGATGGGAGACCGCCTGGGAATACCAGGTGCTGTAAGCTTTTTCGAATTTTCTTTGCAACCAGCAGAGGGAACGGTTGCTGCTGCTTTAAAGGAGAAACATCTTGGAAAGAGCAGGAAAGACTCACCATCAAAGCAAACAAGGATATGGAACACTGACATTATTACTGATGGAAATGATTGATAATTGTCATGATTTGATGATGGTGGTGGTGGTTCACATGTATAAATAAGGTATTGTGGGTTGAGTCTTTCGCTTACGGCCATACCACCCTGAGCACGCCCGATCTCGTCTGATCTCGGAAGCTAAGCAGGGTCGGGCTTGGTTAGTACTTGGATGGGAGACCGCCTGGGAATACCAGGTGCTGTAAGCTTTTTCGAATTTGCTTTGCAACCAGCAGAGGGAACGGTTGCTGCTGCTTTAAAGGAGAAACATCTTGGAAAGAGCAGGAAAGACTCAACATCAAAGAAAACAAGGATATGGAACCCTGACATTATTACTGATGGAAATGATTGATAATTGTCATGATTTGATGATGGTGGTGGTGGTTCACATGTATAAATAAGGTATTGTGGGTTGAGTCTTTCGCTTACGGCCACACCAGCCTGAATGCCCTTGAACGCACCACGGAGTGACATCATCAACGAACCAGGAAGTAAGCCACCGCATGTGGATACAGAGGAACTATTTTTCTTTTTTTTTTCTCTTTTCCCAGCTTTTTTCTTGTTCTCTCTCTACATCTCCCTTTTTTTCGACTTCTTATGTGTTAATCCAACCGGACGTTAGCGTTGTGATTGTCTTGTTTAGTGTATGTGTGTCCCCCCGCGGCAGTGACGCACTGTGCGGGGGTAACGGAGCCTGTGTGGAAGGGCATCCGAGACCATGGCGGAGACCAGCACGGAGCGGGTGAGTGTTAACGCTGTCACCCACGGAGGTGACAGCGGGAGAGAAACTGAGCTGACGCAGAGCAAGAGCTGCACAAACAATGAGAGATATGACAGGGAGCAGACAGTGATGGTAGAGATGGAAGGAGAGGGAGAAGACACAGCTATGGAGCTGATGAGGTGTGTGCGTGAGTTGTGCGGGGGGCTGCTGGCGTGCAGACAGATCACTGATAAAAAATATGAGATGACCATGAGCCACCCTAAGGGGAAAGACAGACTCATGGAAGGATTCAAGATTGGGGAGACTCGGGTGCACGCAAGAGAACTGGTGAATGACGAGCTGGTGGTGTCATTTATGAATTTACCTTTTTACATCGAGGACAGGGAGATATTGGCAAAACTACAACTATGGGGGGTCTCTGCAGTATCTCCCATTAAAAGAAGGATGTGGCCAGGTACAAACGTGGCTGATGGGACAAGGTTCCTGAAAGTGAAATTCAATAACCAGATACAATCACTGCCGTATTCTACAAAGTTTGACACAGCGCTGGGGGCGGAGTATTTCAGGGTGCTGCACGACAAACAAGTAAAAGTGTGCAGGCTGTGCATAAAACCTGGCCACATAATGAGAGAGTGCCCGGAATTTCATTGCAACAGATGTGGAGTGCAAGGACATTATGCAAGGGAGTGCACGCAGGGGAGGAAGAGATGTGATTTGTGCCAGAACCTGATGAATGAATGCAGATGCAATAAGAGTGAGGCAGAAGATGATACGAGTGAAAGTGAGCAAGAAAGTGAGAGTGGAAGCAGGGAGGAAGGAGATGCGGAGGACATGGAAAGTGTGGAGGATGGAGACGGAAATGAAATGGAGGAGCAGGTGAGGGAGGATCCAGGGAAGCAGGAAGGAGAGCGGAGGATGGAGGAGACGAAAGGAGGAAAGAAAGAGGGAGCAGACCGGAAGACGAGGAAGGAGAGAACGAGAGTAAACGACGAAGAGGAGGATGGAGGAAGGAGGAGAGGAGTGCTGGAGCGAGAGCTGATCGCAGAAGGAAGGAGAGACGGGGCGGAGGAGAAAGGTCCCAAAACAAAGGAGACGAAAAGGCCAGAGAAGGGGGCGACGGTCGCAAGGAGAGACGGAGAGAAGGAAGCAGGCCGGGAGAAAAGGCGAGGAGAGGACGACACTGGAGGGACGGACAAGGAACTGAATGGAGCAAAGCCCAAAGAGACGGGAGAGGAGACCACTGCATCACAGACGGTAGGATCTGAAACGGACATGGATATAGAGGAAAAAATAAAACAAATGAGGAAAAGACAGAACACTCAGAGGCATACGAGGATAAATAAGAAAAGTAAAACTAAGGAAAAAACAAAATGAAAATAACAATACTAATAATGTTAATAATAATCTCAATAAATGCAAGGGGGCTAAAGAACAAAAAAAAAGAAATCAGATATATGGTGACAGCAATTATGATATAATATGCTTACAGGAAACACACTGGGATGAGAGATGTATGAAAGAGGTGGAGGATGAATGGAGGGGAGATGTGTTTGCAAATAATGGAGATGGGAATGCAAGAGGTGTAGCTATATTAACAAAAAAGGGAGTGATAGGGAATGTGACAAGGTGTGAAGATGAGGGAGATGGGAGGGTGATAGGGATCAAGTTTGAGTATATGAATGAGGAGATTAAGCTAGTAAATGTGTATGCGCCGAATGAGGAGAAAGAAAGAAAGGAGATGTTTGAAAAGATGGGAGTGATGTGTGATGAAAACTGTATGATCGTGGGGGACTTTAATGTGTGGTGTGGGAAATTGGATGTGTCAAGGAACATGCATTTTAAGAATGACACAACAAGGGAGGTGCTAGAAAAGATAAAGAGTATGAAAGGATTGAGTGATGTATGGAGAGAAAGAAATCCAGAGGGGAGAGAGTTCTCAAGAGTACAGCTGGTGAAAGGGGAACTGAAACAGAGTAGGATAGATTTAGTATTGAGCACAAAGGGCATAGCGGAAAGGATTAAAGGTATAGAATATATAGTCACAACATATAGTGATCACAAGGTGTTAAAATTTACAATAGGGGGGGAAATAAGGAGAAGAGGAGGGGGAGTGTGGTGTATGAATGGGCAGCTGCTTAAAGATGAAAAATATAAAAAAGAAGTGAGAGAATACATAATGTGGGAGATGAATGAGAGAATGTATGAGGAAGACACAGGGAGGTGGTGGGAGAGACTGAAAGAGGGGATAAGGAACATGAGCAAAAAACACAGCAGGAACCGGGGAAAGAAAGAAAGAGAGAAGATACAAAGGCTAAAAAAGGAGTTAGAGGAAGAGGGGAAGAAAGCAGGGGAAGGGCTTAATATTGACATAGAGGGATATATAAGAAAGAAAGATGAACTTAAGGAAATAGAACAGGGAAAATGTGAGGGAGCTATAATAAGAAGTAGAGCGAAATATGCGATAGAGGGAGAAAAATGTACAGGGTATTTCTTAAGACTAGAGAAGATAAGGCAGGAGAAAAAGTATTTTGAGCAAGTGGAGGGGAAAGGGGGGGAAAAAATAACAGAGCTTGTAGGGATAGTGGAAAGAGTAGAAGAGTTTTATAGAGAGTTATATAAGAAAGAAGCGTTAGATGAGGAGAGCAGTAGGCAGGTTATAGACAAGATGGAAGCTAGACTGAGTGATGAGGATAGAGAGGTGTGCGAAGGAGAGATAAGTAAGGGAGAGATAGAGAAAGCAATAAATGGGTTAGGCAGAAATAAGAGTCCAGGGATAGATGGAATAATAGGAGAATTTTATATAGAGTTTAGAGAAGAATTAGTACCAGTGTTGGAGAGATTATATAGATGGGTAGAAGAGAAGGGAGAAATGCCGCAGAGTATGACAACAGGTCTAGTGAGCATAATATATAAAAAAGGGAGTAGGGACAAATTAGAAAATTACAGGCCACTCACAATGTTAAATGGGGATTATAAGGTATTAGCAAAGGTGTTAGCAAACAGAATGAAGGAAGTAATAGGGACGGTGGTGGGAAGCACACAAGCGTATAGCATACCAGGGAGAGACATAGCCGACACAATAAGTAGTATTAGAGACACAATAACACACATGAAGGAGAACAATGGAGGGGCAGTAGTTAGTTTAGATCTTAACAAAGCTTTTGATAGAGTAGATCACAGTTATTTGTATAAAGTGTTAGAGAAGATGGGATTTGGAGGAAGGTTGATAGGATGGGTTAGGCGAATGTATGAAAGAGCAGGCAGTAAGATTAAAGTCAATGGGATAGTCACAGGTGAAGTTAGATTAGAAAGGTCAGTGAGGCAGGGATGTCCGCTATCGGCTCTGCTGTACTCCTTGTCAGCAGAGCCGTTAGCGGTACTCATACTGCAGAATAGGAGGATTAAGGGCATAGAACTACCGGGCGGACAGGTGAGCACACTATATCAATATGCGGATGATACAACAGTGACAGTGAGGGACAAGGAAAGTGTAGTACAGGTATTACAAAGTGTAGAACTGTATGGGAGGGCATCAGGAGCTAAAGTAAATATAGAAAAATCTGAAATAATGTATATAGGGGAAAGCAGAGGAGGGGAGGGAGTGAAAGGATTGAAGGAAAACAAAGGGTACATGAAGGTTCTGGGAGTGAACTTAGGGATTGAGGGAGAGGAAGGGAGAGATAGGCAGTATGAAGTACTGATAAACAACATAAAGAAAACATTGGGGTATTGGAAGCAGAGAAAGCTGAAATTAAAAGGGAAGGTAATAGTGGTAAATGCACTAATAATGAGCAAGATGGTGTATGTGATGAATGTGATGGATGTGCCTGTGAAAGTGTTGAAAGAAATAGAAAGAATCATAAGCAATTATTTGTGGGATGGGAAGGGAGTTAGGATAGCAAGAGAAGTGTTAGAAAATGAGTATGAGAACGGGGGACTGAAACTTGTCAATTTAGAGGGGAAAAAGAAAGCACTAAGGGTGAAAATGATGGTGAGATATTTAAAGGATAACAGAGATCATGTGTGGAAGGTATTTTTAAGAGAAGCAATAAATAAATGTGGAGGATGTGGAGAGAGCGGAGTGTTCATGGAACTAAAAAAAGGGATGATTGAAGGGGTGACTGACATATACAAAGAGATGCTTGGAGCGTGGGGAGAGTTTGTGAGAGGAGTGAAGTATGAATGCAAGAATGTGAGGCAGGTATGGGAGCAACCAGTGTTTTTAAATCCAAAAATTATGGTAGAGGGAGAAACTATTTTCAACAGGGTGATATGGAGGGCAGGGATAAGAAAGGTAAGGGATATGGTGTATGAGTACATACCGGGCTTCATGGGAGCACAGGTTATTGTGGATGAAGTAAGAGGGAATGGGGATGAAATATGGCCGGGCACAGCAAAAGGAGTAATAGAGAAAATTAAGACAGCAATGCCTAAAGAATGGATGGGAATGATTGAGAGAGAGAATGCGGTGAGGGGGGAAGAGAAAATAGAGATGTATGTGGGGGAAGGAGAATGCAAGGTGAGACTGGCAAAGGTGAAAACCAGAGTGATTTATAAATATATGAGAGGAAAAGAGATAAGGAGACCGGCTGCAGAGAAAGTGTGGAACAAAGTAATGAATGGAATGGATGTGGAGAGCATATGGGAGAATTTGAGAGTGAAATGGAATAGCATTGAATGCGAACACTTTGATTTCATGCTAAGGCACAATAGGATTTTTAATAATCTAATAATAAGTAAGTTTGACTGCAATGTGGAAAAGGAATGTGATGTATGTGGTGAGGGAGTGGAAACATGTATGCATGAATTTGTTGAATGTAAAGAACTAAGGGGATACTTTGAAAAAGTAAAGG
>NC_083642.1:27203771-27208771 GCF_963576545.1 Limanda limanda | reverse complement strand
CCATACCACACTGAGCACGCCCGATCTCGTCTGATCTCGGAAGCTAAGCAGGGTCGGGCTTGGTTAGTACTTGGATGGGAGACTGCCTGGGAATACCAGGTGCTGTAAGCTTTTTCGAATTTGCTTTGCAACCAGCAGAGGGAACGGTTGCTGCTGCTTTAAAGGAGAAACATCTTGGAAAGAGCAGGAAAGACTCAACATCAAAGAAAACAAGGATATGGAACCCTGACATTATTACTGATGGAAATGATTGATAATTGTCATGATTTGATGATGGTGGTGGTGGTTCACATGTATAAATAAGGTATTGTGGGTTTAGTCTTTCGCTTACGGCCATACCACCCTGAGCACGCCCGATCTCGTCTGATCTCGGAAGCTAAGCAGGGTCGGGCTTGGTTAGTACTTGGATGGGAGACCGCCTGGGAATACCAGGTGCTGTAAGCTTTTTCGAATTTGCTTTGCAACCAGCAGAGGGAACGGTTGCTGCTGCTTTAAAGGAGAAACATCTTGGAAAGAGCAGGAAAGACTCAACATCAAAGAAAACAAGGATATGGAACCCTGACATTATTACTGATGGAAATGATTGATAATTGTCATGATTTGATGATGGTGGTGGTGGTTCACATGTATAAATAAGGTATTGTGGGTTGAGTCTTTCGCTTACGGCCATACCACCCTGAGCACGCCCGATCTCGTCTGATCTCGGAAGCTAAGCAGGTTCGGGCTTGGTTAGTACTTGGATGGGAGACCGCCTGGGAATACCAGGTGCTGTAAGCTTTTTCGAATTTGCTTTGCAACCAGCAGAGGGAACGGTTGCTGCTGCTTTAAAGGACAAACATCTTGGAAAGAGCAGGAAAGACTCAACATCAAAGAAAACAAGAATATGGAACCCTGACATTATTACTGATGGAAATGATTGATAATTGTCATGATTTGATGATGGTGGTGGTGGTTCACATGTATAAATAAGGTATTGTGGGTTGAGTCTTTCGCTTACGGCCATACCACCCTGAGCACGCCCGATCTCGTCTGATCTCGGAAGCTAAGCATGGTCGGGCTTGGTTAGTACTTGGATGGGAGACCGCCTGGGAATACCAGGTGCTGTAAGCTTTTTCGAATTTGCTTTGCAACCAGCTGAGGGAACGGTTGCTGCTGCTTTAAAGGAGAAACATCTTGGAAAGAGCAGGAAAGACTCACCATCAAAGAAAACAAGGATATGGAACCCTGACATTATTACTGATGGAAATGCTTGATAATTGTCATGATTTGATGATGGTGGTGGTGGTTCACATGTATAAATAAGGTATTGTGGGTTGAGTCTTTCGCTTACGGCCATACCACCCTGAGCACGCCCGATCTCGTCTGATCTCGGAAGCTAAGCAGGGTCGGGCTTGGTTAGTACTTGGATGGGAGACCGCCTGGGAATACCAGGTGCTGTAAGCTTTTTCGAATTTGCTTTGCAACCAGCAGAGGGAACGGTTGCTGCTGCTTTAAAGGAGAAACATCTTGGAAAGAGCAGGAAAGACTTACCATCAAAGAAAACAAGGATATGGAACCCTGACATTATTACTGATGGAAATGCTTGATAATTGTCATGATTTGATGATGGTGGTGGTGGTTCACATGTATAAATAAGGTATTGTGGGTTGAGTCTTTCGCTTACGGCCATACCACACTGAGCACGCCCGATCTCGTCTGATCTCGGAAGCTAAGCAGGGTCGGGCTTGGTTAGTACTTGGATGGGAGACCGCCTGGGAATACCAGGTGCTGTAAGCTTTTTCGAATTTGCTTTGCAACCAGCAGAGGGAACGGTTGCTGCTGCTTTAAAGGAGAAACATCTTGGAAAGAGCAGGAAAGACTCAACATCAAAGAAAACAAGGATATGGAACCCTGACATTATTACTGATGGAAATGATTGATAATTGTCATGATTTGATGATGGTGGTGGTGGTTCACATGTATAAATAAGGTATTGTGGGTTGAGTTTTTCGCTTACGGCCATACCACCCTGAGCACGCCCGATCTCGTCTGATCTCGGAAGCTAAGCAGGGTCGGGCTTGGTTAGTACTTGGATGGGAGACCGCCTGGGAATACCAGGTGCTGTAAGCTTTTTCGAATTTGCTTTGCAACCAGCTGAGGGAACGGTTGCTGCTGCTTTAAAGGAGAAACATCTTGGAAAGAGCAGGAAAGACTCACCATCAAAGAAAACAAGGATATGGAACCCTGACATTATTACTGATGGAAATGTTTGATAATTGTCATGATTTGATGATGGTGGTGGTGGTTCACATGTATAAATAAGGTATTGTGGGTTGAGTCTTTCGCTTACGGCCATACCACCCTGAGCACGCCCGATCTCGTCTGATCTCGGAAGCTAAGCATGGTCGGGCTTGGTTAGTACTTGGATGGGAGACCGCCTGGGACTACCAGGTGCTGTAAGCTTTTTCGAATTTGCTTCGCAACCAGCTGAGGGAACGGTTGCTGCTGCTTTAAAGGAGAAACATCTTGGAAAGAGCAGGAAAGACTCACCATCAAAGAAAACAAGGATATGGAACCCTGACATTATTACTGATGGAAATGCTTGATAATTGTCATGATTTGATGATGGTGGTGGTGGTTCACATGTATAAATAAGGTATTGTGGGTTGAGTCTTTCGCTTACGGCCATACCACCCTGAGCACGCCCGATCTCGTCTGATCTCGGAAGCTAAGCAGGGTCGGGCTTGGTTAGTACTTGGATGGGAGACCGCCTGGGAATACCAGGTGCTGTTAGCTTTTTCGAATTTGCTTTGCAACCAGCAGAGGGAACGGTTGCTGCTGCTTTAAAGGAGAAACATCTTGGAAAGAGCAGGAAAGACTCAACATCAAAGAAAACAAGGATATGGAACCCTGAAATTATTACTGATGGAAATGATTGATAATTGTCATGATTTGATGATGGTGGTGGTGGTTCACATGTATAAATAAGGTATTGTGGGTTTAGTCTTTCGCTTACGGCCATACCACCCTGAGCACGCCCGATCTCGTCTGATCTCGGAAGCTAAGCAGGGTCGGGCTTGGTTAGTACTTGGATGGGAGACCGCCTGGGAATACCAGGTGCTGTAAGCTTTTTCGAATTTGCTTTGCAACCAGCAGAGGGAACGGTTGCTGCTGCTTTAAAGGAGAAACATCTTGGAAAGAGCAGGAAAGACTCAACATCAAAGAAAACAAGGATATGGAACCCTGACATTATTACTGATGGAAATGATTGATAATTGTCATGATTTGATGATGGTGGTGGTGGTTCACATGTATAAATAAGGTATTGTGGGTTGAGTCTTTCGCTTACGGCCATACCACCCTGAGCACGCCCGATCTCGTCTGATCTCGGAAGCTAAGCAGGTTCGGGCTTGGTTAGTACTTGGATGGGAGACCGCCTGGGAATACCAGGTGCTGTAAGCTTTTTCGAATTTGCTTTGCAACCAGCAGAGGGAACGGTTGCTGCTGCTTTAAAGGACAAACATCTTGGAAAGAGCAGGAAAGACTCAACATCAAAGAAAACAAGAATATGGAACCCTGACATTATTACTGATGGAAATGATTGATAATTGTCATGATTTGATGATGGTGGTGGTGGTTCACATGTATAAATAAGGTATTGTGGGTTGAGTCTTTCGCTTACGGCCATACCACCCTGAGCACGCCCGATCTCGTCTGATCTCGGAAGCTAAGCATGGTCGGGCTTGGTTAGTACTTGGATGGGAGACCGCCTGGGAATACCAGGTGCTGTAAGCTTTTTCGAATTTGCTTTGCAACCAGCTGAGGGAACGGTTGCTGCTGCTTTAAAGGAGAAACATCTTGGAAAGAGCAGGAAAGACTCACCATCAAAGAAAACAAGGATATGGAACCCTGACATTATTACTGATGGAAATGCTTGATAATTGTCATGATTTGATGATGGTGGTGGTGGTTCACATGTATAAATAAGGTATTGTGGGTTGAGTCTTTCGCTTACGGCCATACCACCCTGAGCACGCCCGATCTCGTCTGATCTCGGAAGCTAAGCAGGGTCGGGCTTGGTTAGTACTTGGATGGGAGACCGCCTGGGAATACCAGGTGCTGTAAGCTTTTTCGAATTTGCTTTGCAACCAGCAGAGGGAACGGTTGCTGCTGCTTTAAAGGAGAAACATCTTGGAAAGAGCAGGAAAGACTTACCATCAAAGAAAACAAGGATATGGAACCCTGACATTATTACTGATGGAAATGCTTGATAATTGTCATGATTTGATGATGGTGGTGGTGGTTCACATGTATAAATAAGGTATTGTGGGTTGAGTCTTTCGCTTACGGCCATACCACACTGAGCACGCCCGATCTCGTCTGATCTCGGAAGCTAAGCAGGGTCGGGCTTGGTTAGTACTTGGATGGGAGACCGCCTGGGAATACCAGGTGCTGTAAGCTTTTTCGAATTTGCTTTGCAACCAGCAGAGGGAACGGTTGCTGCTGCTTTAAAGGAGAAACATCTTGGAAAGAGCAGGAAAGACTCAACATCAAAGAAAACAAGGATATGGAACCCTGACATTATTACTGATGGAAATGATTGATAATTGTCATGATTTGATGATGGTGGTGGTGGTTCACATGTATAAATAAGGTATTGTGGGTTGAGTTTTTCGCTTACGGCCATACCACCCTGAGCACGCCCGATCTCGTCTGATCTCGGAAGCTAAGCAGGGTCGGGCTTGGTTAGTACTTGGATGGGAGACCGCCTGGGAATACCAGGTGCTGTAAGCTTTTTCGAATTTGCTTTGCAACCAGCTGAGGGAACGGTTGCTGCTGCTTTAAAGGAGAAACATCTTGGAAAGAGCAGGAAAGACTCACCATCAAAGAAAACAAGGATATGGAACCCTGACATTATTACTGATGGAAATGCTTGATAATTGTCATGATTTGATGATGGTGGTGGTGGTTCACATGTATAAATAAGGTATTGTGGGTTGAGTCTTTCGCTTACCGCCATA
>NC_083642.1:27143771-27146271 GCF_963576545.1 Limanda limanda | reverse complement strand
ATTATTACTGATGGAAATGATTGATAATTGTCATGATTTGATGATGGTGGTGGTGGTTCACATGTATAAATAAGGTATTGTGGGTTGAGTTTTTCGCTTACGGCCATACCACCCTGAGCACGCCCGATCTCGTCTGATCTCGGAAGCTAAGCAGGTTCGGGCTTGGTTAGTACTTGGATGGGAGACCGCCTGGGAATACCAGGTGCTGTAAGCTTTTTCGAATTTGCTTTGCAACCAGCTGAGGGAACGGTTGCTGCTGCTTTAAAGGAGAAACATCTTGGAAAGAGCAGGAAAGACTCACCATCAAAGAAAACAAGGATATGGAACCCTGACATTATTACTGATGGAAATGCTTGATAATTGTCATGATTTGATGATGGTGGTGGTGGTTCACATGTATAAATAAGGTATTGTGGGTTGAGTCTTTCGCTTACCGCCATACCACACTGAGCACGCCCGATCTCGTCTGATCTCGGAAGCTAAGCAGGGTCGGGCTTGGTTAGTACTTGGATGGGAGACTGCCTGGGAATACCAGGTGCTGTAAGCTTTTTCGAATTTGCTTTGCAACCAGCAGAGGGAACGGTTGCTGCTGCTTTAAAGGAGAAACATCTTGGAAAGAGCAGGAAAGACTCAACATCAAAGAAAACAAGGATATGGAACCCTGACATTATTACTGATGGAAATGATTGATAATTGTCATGATTTGATGATGGTGGTGGTGGTTCACATGTATAAATAAGGTATTGTGGGTTGAGTCTTTCGCTTACGGCCATACCACCCTGAGCACGCCCGATCTCGTCTGATCTCGGAAGCTAAGCAGGGTCGGGCTTGGTTAGTACTTGGATGGGAGACCGCCTTGGAATACCAGGTGCTGTAAGCTTTTTCGAATTTGCTTTGCAACCAGCAGAGGGAACGGTTGCTGCTGCTTTAAAGGAGAAACATCTTGGAAAGAGCAGGAAAGACTCAACATCAAAGAAAACAAGGATATGGAACCCTGACATTATTACTGATGGAAATGATTGATAATTGTCATGATTTGATGATGGTGGTGGTGGTTCACATGTATAAATAAGGTATTGTGGGTTGAGTCTTTCGCTTACGGCCATACCGCCCTGAGCACGCCCGATCTCGTCTGATCTCGGAAGCTAAGCAGGGTCGGGCTTGGTTAGTACTTGGATGGGAGACCGCCTGGGAATACCAGGTGCTGTAAGCTTTTTCGAATTTGCTTTGCAACCAGCAGAGGGAACGGTTGCTGCTGCTTTAAAGGAGAAACATCTTGGAAAGAGCAGGAAAGACTCAACATCAAAGAAAACAAGGATATGGAACCCTGACATTATTACTGATGGAAATGCTTGATAATTGTCATGATTTGATGATGGTGGTGGTGGTTCACATGTATAAATAAGGTATTGTGGGTTGAGTCTTTCGCTTACGGCCATACCACCCTGAGCACGCCCGATCTCGTCTGATCTCGGAAGCTAAGCAGGGTCGGGCTTGGTTAGTACTTGGATGGGAGTCCGCCTGGGAATACCAGGTGCTGTTAGCTTTTTCGAATTTGCTTTGCAACCAGCAGAGGGAACGGTTGCTGCTGCTTTAAAGGAGAAACATCTTGGAAAGAGCAGGAAAGACTCAACATCAAAGAAAACAAGGATATGGAACCCTGAAATTATTACTGATGAAAATGATTGATAATTGTCATGATTTGATGATGGTGGTGGTCGTTCACATGTATAAATAAGGTATTGTGGGTTGAGTCTTTCGCTTACCGCCATACCACACTGAGCACGCCCGATCTCGTCTGATCTCGGAAGCTAAGCAGGGTCGGGCTTGGTTAGTACTTGGATGGGAGACTGCCTGGGAATACCAGGTGCTGTAAGCTTTTTCGAATTTGCTTTGCAACCAGCAGAGGGAACGGTTGCTGCTGCTTTAAAGAAGAAACATCTTGGAAAGAGCAGGAAAGACTCAACATCAAAGAAAACAAGGATATGGAACCCTGACATTATTACTGATGGAAATGATTGATAATTGTCATGATTTGATGATGGTGGTGGTGGTTCACATGTATAAATAAGGTATTGTGGGTTTAGTCTTTCGCTTACGGCCATACCACCCTGAGCACGCCCGATCTCGTCTGATCTCGGAAGCTAAGCAGGGTCGGGCTTGGTTAGTACTTGGATGGGAGACCGCCTGGGAATACCAGGTGCTGTAAGCTTTTTCGAATTTGCTTTGCAACCAGCAGAGGGAACGGTTGCTGCTGCTTTAAAGGAGAAACATCTTGGAAAGAGCAGGAAAGACTCAACATCAAAGAAAACAAGGATATGGAACCCTGACATTATTACTGATGGAAATGATTGATAATTGTCATGATTTGATGATGGTGGTGGTGGTTCACATGTATAAATAAGGTATTGTGGGTTGAGTCTTTCGCTTACGGCCATACCACCCTGAGCACGCCCGATCTCGTCTGATCTCGGAAGCTAAGCAGGTTCGGGCTTGGTTA
>NC_083642.1:27133771-27138771 GCF_963576545.1 Limanda limanda | reverse complement strand
TGGATGGGAGACCGCCTGGGAATACCAGGTGCTGTAAGCTTTTTCAAATTTGCTTTGCAACCAGCAGAGGGAACGGTTGCTGCTGCTTTAAAGGAGAAACATCTTGGAAAGAGCAGGAAAGACTCACCATCAAAGAAAACAAGGATATGGAACCCTGACATTATTACTGATGGAAATGATTGATAATTGTTATGATTTGATGATGGTGGTGGTGGTTCACATGTATAAATAAGGTATTGTGGGTTGAGTCTTTCGCTTACGGCCATACCACCCTGAGCACGCCCGATCTCGTCTGATCTTGGAAGCTAAGCAGGGTCGGGCTTGGTTAGTACTTGGATGGGAGACCGCCTGGGAATACCAGGTGCTGTAAGCTTTTTCGAATTTGCTTTGCAAACAGCAGAGGGAACGGTTGCTGCTGCTTTAAAGGAGAAACATCTTGGAAAGAGCAGGAAAGACTCACCATCAAAGAAAACAAGGATATGGAACCCTGACATTATTACTGATGGAAATGATTGATAATTGTCATGATTTGATGATGGTGGTGGTGGTTCACATGTATAAATAAGGTATTGTGGGTTGAGTCTTTCGCTTACGGCCATACCACCCTGAGCACGCCCGATCTCGTCTGATCTCGGAAGCTAAGCATGGTCGGGCTTGGTTAGTACTTGGATGGGAGACCGCCTGGGAATACCAGGTGCTGTAAGCTTTTTCGAATTTGCTTTGCAACCAGCTGAGGGAACGGTTGCTGCTGCTTTAAAGGAGAAACATCTTGGAAAGAGCAGGAAAGACTCACCATCAAAGAAAACAAGGATATGGAACCCTGACATTATTACTGATGGAAATGCTTGATAATTGTCATGATTTGATGATGGTGGTGGTGGTTCACATGTATAAATAAGGTATTGTGGGTTGAGTCTTTCGCTTACCGCCATACCACACTGAGCACGCCCGATCTCGTCTGATCTCGGAAGCTAAGCAGGGTCGGGCTTGGTTAGTACTTGGATCGGAGACTGCCTGGGAATACCAGGTGCTGTAAGCTTTTTCGAATTTGCTTTGCAACCAGCAGAGGGAACGGTTGCTGCTGCTTTAAAGGAGAAACATCTTGGAAAGAGCAGGAAAGACTCAACATCAAAGAAAACAAGGATATGGAACCCTGACATTATTACTGATGGAAATGATTGATAATTGTCATGATTTGATGATGGTGGTGGTGGTTCACATGTATAAATAAGGTATTGTGGGTTGAGTCTTTCGCTTACGGCCATACCACCCTGAGCACGCCCGATCTCGTCTGATCTCGGAAGCTAAGCAGGGTCGGGCTTGGTTAGTACTTGGATGGGAGACCGCCTGGGAATACCAGGTGCTGTAAGCTTTTTCGAATTTGCTTTGCAACCAGCAGAGGGAACGGTTGCTGCTGCTTTAAAGGAGAAACATCTTGGAAAGAGCAGGAAAGACTCAACATCAAAGAAAACAAGGATATGGAACCCTGACATTATTACTGATGGAAATGATTGATAATTGTCATGATTTGATGATGGTGGTGGTGGTTCACATGTATAAATAAGGTATTGTGGGTTGAGTCTTTCGCTTACGGCCATACCACCCTGAGCACGCCCGATCTCGTCTGATCTCGGAAGCTAAGCAGGGTCGGGCTTGGTTAGTACTTGGATGGGAGACAGCCTGGGAATACCAGGTGCTGTAAGCTTTTTCGAATTTGCTTTGCAACCAGCAGAGGGAACGGTTGCTGCTGCTTTAAAGGAGAAACATCTTGGAAAGAGCAGGAAAGACTCAACATCAAAGAAAACAAGGATATGGAACCCTGACATTATTACTGATGGAAATGATTGATAATTGTCATGATTTGATGATGGTGGTGGTGGTTCACATGTATAAATAAGGTATTGTGGGTTGAGTTTTTCGCTTACGGCCATACCACCCTTAGCACGCCCGATCTCGTCTGATCTCGGAAGCTAAGCAGGGTCGGGCTTGGTTAGTACTTGGATGGGAGACCGCCTGGGAATACCAGGTGCTGTAAGCTTTTTCGAATTTGCTTTGCAACCAGCTGAGGGAACGGTTGCTGCTGCTTTAAAGGAGAAACATCTTGGAAAGAGCAGGAAAGACTCACCATCAAAGAAAACAAGGATATGGAACCCTGACATTATTACTGATGGAAATGCTTGATAATTGTCATGATTTGATGATGGTGGTGGTGGTTCACATGTATAAATAAGGTATTGTGGGTTGAGTCTTTCGCTTACCGCCATACCACACTGAGCACGCCCGATCTCGTCTGATCTCGGAAGCTAAGCAGGGTCGGGCTTGGTTAGTACTTGGATGGGAGACCGCCTGGGAATACCAGGTGCTGTAAGCTTTTTCGAATTTGCTTTGCAACCAGCAGAGGGAACGGTTGCTGCTGCTTTAAAGGAGAAACATCTTGGAAAGAGCAGGAAAGACTCACCATCAAAGAAAACAAGGATATGGAACCCTGACATTATTACTGATGGAAATGATTGATAATTGTCATGATTTGATGATGGTGGTGGTGGTTCACATTTATAAATAAGGTATTGTGGGTTGAGTCTTTCGCTTACGGCCATACCACCCTGAGCACGCCCGATCTCGTCTGATCTCGGAAGCTAAGCAGGGTCGGGCTTGGTTAGTACTTGGATGGGAGACCGCCTGGGAATACCAGGTGCTGTAAGCTTTTTCGAATTTGCTTTGCAACCAGCAGAGGGAACGGTTGCTGCTGCTTTAAAGGAGAAACATCTTGGAAAGAGCAGGAAAGACTCAACATCAAAGAAAACAAGGATATGGAACCCTGACATTATTACTGATGGAAATGATTGATAATTGTCATGATTTGATGATGGTGGTGGTGGTTCACATGTATAAATAAGGTATTGTGGGTTGAGTCTTTCGCTTACGGCCACACCAGCCTGAACGCCCTTGAACGCACCACGGAGTGACATCATCAACGAACCAGGAAGTAAGCCACCGCATGTGGATACAGAGGAACTATTTTTCTTTTTTTTTTCTCTTTTCCCAGCTTTTTTCTTGTTCTCTCTCTACATCTCCCTTTTTTTCGACTTCTTATGTGTTAATCCAACCGGACGTTAGCGTTGTGATTGTCTTGTTTAGTGTATGTGTGTCCCCCCGCGGCAGTGACGCACTGTGCGGGGGTAACGGAGCCTGTGTGGAAGGGCATCCGAGACCATGGCGGAGACCAGCACGGAGCGGGTGAGTGTTAACGCTGTCACCCACGGAGGTGACAGCGGGAGAGAAACTGAGCTGACGCAGAGCAAGAGCTGCACAAACAATGAGAGATATGACAGGGAGCAGACAGTGATGGTAGAGATGGAAGGAGAGGGAGAAGACACAGCTATGGAGCTGATGAGGTGTGTGCGTGAGTTGTGCGGGGGGCTGCTGGCGTGCAGACAGATCACTGATAAAAAATATGAGATGACCATGAGCCACCCTAAGGGGAAAGACAGACTCATGGAAGGATTCAAGATTGGGGAGACTCGGGTGCACGCAAGAGAACTGGTGAATGACGAGCTGGTGGTGTCATTTATGAATTTACCTTTTTACATCGAGGACAGGGAGATATTGGCAAAACTACAACTATGGGGGGTCTCTGCAGTATCTCCCATTAAAAGAAGGATGTGGCCAGGTACAAACGTGGCTGATGGGACAAGGTTATATAGATGGGTAGAAGAGAAGGGAGAAATGTGAGCATAATATATAAAAAAGGGAGTAGGGACAAATTAGAAAATTACAGGCCACTCACAATGTTAAATGGGGATTATAAGGTATTAGCAAAGGTGTTAGCAAACAGAATGAAGGAAGTAATAGGGACGGTGGTGGGAAGCACACAAGCGTATAGCATACCAGGGAGAGACATAGCCGACACAATAAGTAGTATTAGAGACACAATAACACACATGAAGGAGAACAATGGAGGGGCAGTAGTTAGTTTAGATCTTAACAAAGCTTTTGATAGAGTAGATCACAGTTATTTGTATAAAGTGTTAGAGAAGATGGGATTTGGAGGAAGGTTGATAGGATGGGTTAGGCGAATGTATGAAAGAGCAGGCAGTAAGATTAAAGTCAATGGGATAGTCACAGGTGAAGTTAGATTAGAAAGGTCAGTGAGGCAGGGATGTCCGCTATCGGCTCTGCTGTACTCCTTGTCAGCAGAGCCGTTAGCGGTACTCATACTGCAGAATAGGAGGATTAAGGGCATAGAACTACCGGGCGGACAGGTGAGCACACTATATCAATATGCGGATGATACAACAGTGACAGTGAGGGACAAGGAAAGTGTAGTACAGGTATTACAAAGTGTAGAACTGTATGGGAGGGCATCAGGAGCTAAAGTAAATATAGAAAAATCTGAAATAATGTATATAGGGGAAAGCAGAGGAGGGGAGGGAGTGAAAGGATTGAAGGAAAACAAAGGGTACATGAAGGTTCTGGGAGTGAACTTAGGGATTGAGGGAGAGGAAGGGAGAGATAGGCAGTATGAAGTACTGATAAACAACATAAAGAAAACATTGGGGTATTGGAAGCAGAGAAAGCTGAAATTAAAAGGGAAGGTAATAGTGGTAAATGCACTAATAATGAGCAAGATGGTGTATGTGATGAATGTGATGGATGTGCCTGTGAAAGTGTTGAAAGAAATAGAAAGAATCATAAGCAATTATTTGTGGGATGGGAAGGGAGTTAGGATAGCAAGAGAAGTGTTAGAAAATGAGTATGAGAACGGGGGACTGAAACTTGTCAATTTAGAGGGGAAAAAGAAAGCACTAAGGGTGAAAATGATGGTGAGATATTTAAAGGATAACAGAGATCATGTGTGGAAGGTATTTTTAAGAGAAGCAATAAATAAATGTGGAGGATGTGGAGAGAGCGGAGTGTTCATGGAACTAAAAAAAGGGATGATTGAAGGGGTGACTGACATATACAAAGAGATGCTTGGAGCGTGGGGAGAGTTTGTGAGA
>NC_083642.1:27096271-27121271 GCF_963576545.1 Limanda limanda | reverse complement strand
ATAAATAAGGTATTGTGGGTTGAGTTTTTCGCTTACGGCCATACCACCCTGAGCACGCCCGATCTCGTCTGATCTCGGAAGCTAAGCAGGGTCGGGCTTGGTTAGTACTTGGATGGGAGACCCCCTTGGAATACCAGGTGCTGTAAGCTTTTTCGAATTTGCTTTGCAACCAGCAGAGGGAACGGTTGCTGCTGCTTTAAAGGAGAAACATCTTGGAAAGAGCAGGAAAGACTCAACATCAAAGAAAACAAGGATATGGAACCCTGACATTATTACTGATGGAAATGATTGATAATTGTTATGATTTGATGATGGTGGTGGTGGTTCACATGTATAAATAAGGTATTGTGGGTTGTCTTTCGCTTACGGCCATACCACCCTGAGCACGCCCGATCTCGTCTGATCTCGGAAGCTAAGCAGGGTCGGGCTTGGTTAGTACTTGGATGGGAGACCCCCTTGGAATACCAGGTGCTGTAAGCTTTTTCGAATTTGCTTTGCAACCAGCAGAGGGAACGGTTGCTGCTGCTTTAAAGGAGAAACATCTTGGAAAGAGCAGGAAAGACTCAACATCAAAGAAAACAAGGATATGGAACCCTGACATTATTACTGATGGAAATGATTGATAATTGTTATGATTTGATGATGGTGGTGGTGGATCACATGTATAAATAAGGTATTGTGGGTTGTCTTTCGCTTACGGCCATACCACCCTGAGCACGCCCGATCTCGTCTGATCTTGGAAGCTAAGCAGGGTCGGGCTTGGTTAGTACTTGGATGGGAGACCGCCTGGGAATACCAAGTGCTGTAAGCTTTTTCGAATTTGCTTTGCAAACAGCAGAGGGAACGGTTGCTGCTGCTTTAAAGGAGAAACATCTTGGAAAGAGCAGGAAAGACTCACCCTCAAAGAAAACAAGGATATGGAACCCTGACATTATTACTGATGGAAATGATTGATAATTGTCATGATTTGATGATGGTGGTGGTGGTTCACATGTATAAATAAGGTATTGTGGGTTGAGTCTTTCGCTTACGGCCATACCACCCTGAGCACGCCCGATCTCGTCTGATTTCGGAAGCTAAGCATGGTCGGGCTTGGTTAGTACTTGGATGGGAGACCGCCTGGGAATACCAGGTGCTGTAAGCTTTTTCGAATTTGCTTTGCAACCAGCTGAGGGAACGGTTGCTGCTGCTTTAAAGGAGAAACATCTTGGAAAGAGCAGGAAAGACTCACCATCAAAGAAAACAAGGATATGGAACCCTGACATTATTACTGATGGAAATGCTTGATAATTGTCATGATTTGATGATGGTGGTGGTGGTTCACATGTATAAATAAGGTATTGTGGGTTGAGTCTTTCGCTTACCGCCATACCACACTGAGCACGCCCGATCTCGTCTGATCTCGGAAGCTAAGCAGGGTCGGGCTTGGTTAGTACTTGGATGGGAGACTGCCTGGGAATACCAGGTGCTGTAAGCTTTTTCGAATTTGCTTTGCAACCAGCAGAGGGAACGGTTGCTGCTGCTTTAAAGGAGAAACATCTTGGAAAGAGCAGGAAAGACTCAACATCAAAGAAAACAAGGATATGGAACCCTGACATTATTACTGATGGAAATGATTGATAATTGTCATGATTTGATGATGGTGGTGGTGGTTCACATGTATAAATAAGGTATTGTGGGTTGAGTTTTTCGCTTACGGCCACACCAGCCTGAACGCCCTTGAACGCACCACGGAGTGACATCATCAACGAACCAGGAAGTAAGCCACCGCATGTGGATACAGAGGAACTATTTTTCTTTTTTTTTTCTCTTTTCCCAGCTTTTTTCTTGTTCTCTCTCTAAATCTCCCTTTTTTTCGACTTCTTACGTGTTAATCCAACCGGACGTTAGCGTTGTGATTGTCTTGTTTAGTGTATGTGTGTCCCCCCGCGGCAGTGACGCACTGTGCGGGGGTAACGGAGCCTGTGTGGAAGGGCATCCGAGACCATGGCGGAGACCAGCACGGAGCGGGTGAGTGTTAACGCTGTCGCCCACGGAGGTGACAGCGGGAGAGAAACTGAGCTGACGCAGAGCAAGAGCTGCACAAACAATGAGAGATATGACAGGGAGCAGACAGTGATGGTAGAGATGGAAGGAGAGGGAGAAGACACAGCTATGGAGCTGATGAGGTGTGTGCGTGAGTTGTGCGGGGGGCTGCTGGCGTGCAGACAGATCACTGATAAAAAATATGAGATGACCATGAGCCACCCTAAGGGGAAAGACAGACTCATGGAAGGATTCAAGATTGGGGAGACTCGGGTGCACGCAAGAGAACTGGTGAATGACGAGCTGGTGGTGTCATTTATGAATTTACCTTTTTACATCGAGGACAGGGAGATATTGGCAAAACTACAACTATGGGGGGTCTCTGCAGTATCTCCCATTAAAAGAAGGATGTGGCCAGGTACAAACGTGGCTGATGGGACAAGGTTCCTGAAAGTGAAATTCAATAACCAGATACAATCACTGCCGTATTCTACAAAGTTTGACACAGCGCTGGGGGCGGAGTATTTCAGGGTGCTGCACGACAAACAAGTAAAAGTGTGCAGGCTGTGCATAAAACCTGGCCACATAATGAGAGAGTGCCCGGAATTTCATTGCAACAGATGTGGAGTGCAAGGACATTATGCAAGGGAGTGCACGCAGGGGAGGAAGAGATGTGATTTGTGCCAGAACCTGATGAATGAATGCAGATGCAATAAGAGTGAGGCAGAAGATGATACGAGTGAAAGTGAGCAAGAAAGTGAGAGTGGAAGCAGGGAGGAAGGAGATGCGGAGGACATGGAAAGTGTGGAGGATGGAGACGGAAATGAAATGGAGGAGCAGGTGAGGGAGGATCCAGGGAAGCAGGAAGGAGAGCGGAGGATGGAGGAGACGAAAGGAGGAAAGAAAGAGGGAGCAGACCGGAAGACGAGGAAGGAGAGAACGAGAGTAAACGACGAAGAGGAGGATGGAGGAAGGAGGAGAGGAGTGCTGGAGCGAGAGCTGATCGCAGAAGGAAGGAGAGACGGGGCGGAGGAGAAAGGTCCCAAAACAAAGGAGACGAAAAGGCCAGAGAAGGGGGCGACGGTCGCAAGGAGAGACGGAGAGAAGGAAGCAGGCCGGGAGAAAAGGCGAGGAGAGGACGACACTGGAGGGACGGACAAGGAACTGAATGGAGCAAAGCCCAAAGAGACGGGAGAGGAGACCACTGCATCACAGACGGTAGGATCTGAAACGGACATGGATATAGAGGAAAAAATAAAACAAATGAGGAAAAGACAGAACACTCAGAGGCATACGAGGATAAATAAGAAAAGTAAAACTAAGGAAAAAACAAAATGAAAATAACAATACTAATAATGTTAATAATAATCTCAATAAATGCAAGGGGGCTAAAGAACAAAAACAAAAGAAATCAGATATATGGTGACAGCAATTATGATATAATATGCTTACAGGAAACACACTGGGATGAGAGATGTATGAAAGAGGTGGAGGATGAATGGAGGGGAGATGTGTTTGCAAATAATGGAGATGGGAATGCAAGAGGTGTAGCTATATTAACAAAAAAGGGAGTGATAGGGAATGTGACAAGGTGTGAAGATGAGGGAGATGGGAGGGTGATAGGGATCAAGTTTGAGTATATGAATGAGGAGATTAAGCTAGTAAATGTGTATGCGCCGAATGAGGAGAAAGAAAGAAAGGAGATGTTTGAAAAGATGGGAGTGATGTGTGATGAAAACTGTATGATCGTGGGGGACTTTAATGTGTGGTGTGGGAAATTGGATGTGTCAAGGAACATGCATTTTAAGAATGACACAACAAGGGAGGTGCTAGAAAAGATAAAGAGTATGAAAGGATTGAGTGATGTATGGAGAGAAAGAAATCCAGAGGGGAGAGAGTTCTCAAGAGTACAGCTGGTGAAAGGGGAACTGAAACAGAGTAGGATAGATTTAGTATTGAGCACAAAGGGCATAGCGGAAAGGATTAAAGGTATAGAATATATAGTCACAACATATAGTGATCACAAGGTGTTAAAATTTACAATAGGGGGGGGAATAAGGAGAAGAGGAGGGGGAGTGTGGTGTATGAATGGGCAGCTGCTTAAAGATGAAAAATATAAAAAAGAAGTGAGAGAATACATAATGTGGGAGATGAATGAGAGAATGTATGAGGAAGACACAGGGAGGTGGTGGGAGAGACTGAAAGAGGGGATAAGGAACATGAGCAAAAAACACAGCAGGAACCGGGGAAAGAAAGAAAGAGAGAAGATACAAAGGCTAAAAAAGGAGTTAGAGGAAGAGGGGAAGAAAGCAGGGGAAGGGCTTAATATTGACATAGAGGGATATATAAGAAAGAAAGATGAACTTAAGGAAATAGAACAGGGAAAATGTGAGGGAGCTATAATAAGAAGTAGAGCGAAATATGCGATAGAGGGAGAAAAATGTACAGGGTATTTCTTAAGACTAGAGAAGATAAGGCAGGAGAAAAAGTATTTTGAGCAAGTGGAGGGGAAAGGGGGGGAAAAATAACAGAGCTTGTAGGGATAGTGGAAAGAGTAGAAGAGTTTTATAGAGAGTTATATAAGAAAGAAGCGTTAGATGAGGAGAGCAGTAGGCAGGTTATAGACAAGATGGAAGCTAGACTGAGTGATGAGGATAGAGAGGTGTGCGAAGGAGAGATAAGTAAGGGAGAGATAGAGAAAGCAATAAATGGGTTAGGCAGAAATAAGAGTCCAGGGATAGATGGAATAATAGGAGAATTTTATATAGAGTTTAGAGAAGAATTAGTACCAGTGTTGGAGAGATTATATAGATGGGTAGAAGAGAAGGGAGAAATGCCGCAGAGTATGACAACAGGTCTAGTGAGCATAATATATAAAAAAGGGAGTAGGGACAAATTAGAAAATTACAGGCCACTCACAATGTTAAATGGGGATTATAAGGTATTAGCAAAGGTGTTAGCAAACAGAATGAAGGAAGTAATAGGGACGGTGGTGGGAAGCACACAAGCGTATAGCATACCAGGGAGAGACATAGCCGACACAATAAGTAGTATTAGAGACACAATAACACACATGAAGGAGAACAATGGAGGGGCAGTAGTTAGTTTAGATCTTAACAAAGCTTTTGATAGAGTAGATCACAGTTATTTGTATAAAGTGTTAGAGAAGATGGGATTTGGAGGAAGGTTGATAGGATGGGTTAGGCGAATGTATGAAAGAGCAGGCAGTAAGATTAAAGTCAATGGGATAGTCACAGGTGAAGTTAGATTAGAAAGGTCAGTGAGGCAGGGATGTCCGCTATCGGCTCTGCTGTACTCCTTGTCAGCAGAGCCGTTAGCGGTACTCATACTGCAGAATAGGAGGATTAAGGGCATAGAACTACCGGGCGGACAGGTGAGCACACTATATCAATATGCGGATGATACAACAGTGACAGTGAGGGACAAGGAAAGTGTAGTACAGGTATTACAAAGTGTAGAACTGTATGGGAGGGCATCAGGAGCTAAAGTAAATATAGAAAAATCTGAAATAATGTATATAGGGGAAAGCAGAGGAGGGGAGGGAGTGAAAGGATTGAAGGAAAACAAAGGGTACATGAAGGTTCTGGGAGTGAACTTAGGGATTGAGGGAGAGGAAGGGAGAGATAGGCAGTATGAAGTACTGATAAACAACATAAAGAAAACATTGGGGTATTGGAAGCAGAGAAAGCTGAAATTAAAAGGGAAGGTAATAGTGGTAAATGCACTAATAATGAGCAAGATGGTGTATGTGATGAATGTGATGGATGTGCCTGTGAAAGTGTTGAAAGAAATAGAAAGAATCATAAGCAATTATTTGTGGGATGGGAAGGGAGTTAGGATAGCAAGAGAAGTGTTAGAAAATGAGTATGAGAACGGGGGACTGAAACTTGTCAATTTAGAGGGGAAAAAGAAAGCACTAAGGGTGAAAATGATGGTGAGATATTTAAAGGATAACAGAGATCATGTGTGGAAGGTATTTTTAAGAGAAGCAATAAATAAATGTGGAGGATGTGGAGAGAGCGGAGTGTTCATGGAACTAAAAAAAGGGATGATTGAAGGGGTGACTGACATATACAAAGAGATGCTTGGAGCGTGGGGAGAGTTTGTGAGAGGAGTGAAGTATGAATGCAAGAATGTGAGGCAGGTATGGGAGCAACCAGTGTTTTTAAATCCAAAAATTATGGTAGAGGGAGAAACTATTTTCAACAGGGTGATATGGAGGGCAGGGATAAGAAAGGTAAGGGATATGGTGTATGAGTACATACCGGGCTTCATAGGAGCACAGGTTATTGTGGATGAAGTAAGAGGGAATGGGGATGAAATATGGCCGGGCACAGCAAAAGGAGTAATAGAGAAAATTAAGACAGCAATGCCTAAAGAATGGATGGGAATGATTGAGAGAGAGAATGCGGTGAGGGGGGAAGAGAAAATAGAGATGTATGTGGGGGGAGGAGAATGCAAGGTGAGACTGGCAAAGGTGAAAACCAGAGTGATTTATAAATATATGAGAGGAAAAGAGATAAGGAGACCGGCTGCAGAGAAAGTGTGGAACAAAGTAATGAATGGAATGGATGTCGAGAGCATATGGGAGAATTTGAGAGTGAAATGGAATAGCATTGAATGCGAACACTTTGATTTCATGCTAAGGCACAATAGGATTTTTAATAATCTAATAATAAGTAAGTTTGACTGCAATGTGGAAAAGGAATGTGATGTATGTGGTGAGGGAGTGGAAACATGTATGCATGAATTTGTTGAATGTAAAGAACTAAGGGGATACTTTGAAAAAGTAAAGGGGTTAATAAATAAATGCTGGAAAGGAGAATGGGCAGTGAGAATGGAATGGAAGAAGCTGTGGCTGTTTGGTGTGAATGAAAGACAGAAGGGATGCAATGTAAACCTCATGAACTATGTGCTGAGCCATGCAAGGTATGCAGTTAAAATAAGAAGGAACACGGCTCACTACGAGAAAAGGAAATGTGATGTATGGACTGTTTTTCAAAACTTAACAGAAAGAGACGTGAGACAGATATGGGGCTATATTGGAGAAGAGGAGTTCAGAAAAGGATTTGATGGAAGTACTTTTATTGAAATAATGAATGGAGATGTGAATGAGGTGAGAATGAATTTCGGTTAAAAGGGATGTTTCTTTTTATGAGTTGATTTTTGATTTTAATAATTTATTGATTTGTGTGTTTTCTGTGAAGTAAATATTTATGCATGTAAAAAGTACAGGCCTGGAAAGGGGCTGACATAACACAAAATGTGTTAAAATGTAAATGTACATGTAATAAATGTAAATGCAAAATATTTTTGATAATAAAAAAAAAAAAAAAAAGCACACCCGATCTCGTCTGATCTCGGAAGCTAAGCATGGTCGGGCTTGGTTAGTACTTGGATGGGAGACCGCCTGGGAATACCAGGTGCTGTAAGCTTTTTCGAATTTGCTTTGCAACCAGCTGAGGGAACGGTTGCTGCTGCTTTAAAGGAGAAACATCTTGGAAAGAGCAGGAAAGACTCACCATCAAAGAAAACAAGGATATGGAACCCTGACATTATTACTGATGGAAATGCTTGATAATTGTCATGATTTGATGATGGTGGTTGTGGTTCACATGTATAAATAAGGTATTGTGGGTTGAGTCTTTCGCTTACGGCCATACCACCCTGAGCACGCCCGATTTCGTCTGATCTCGGAAGCTAAGCAGGGTCGGGCTTGGTTAGTTCTTGGATGGGAGACCGCCTGAGAATACCAGGTGCTGGAAGCTTTTTAGAATTTGCTTTGCAACCAGCAGAGGGAACGGTTGCTGCTGCTTTAAAGGAGAAACATCTTGGAAAGAGCAGGAAAGACTCACCATCAAAGAAAACAAGGATATGGAACCCTGACATTATTACTGATGGAAATGATTGATAATTGTCATGATTTGATGATGGTGGTGGTGGTTCACATGTATAAATAAGGTATTGTGGGTTGAGTCTTTCGCTTACGGCCATACCACCCTGAGCACGCCCGATCTCGTCTGATCTCGGAAGCTAAGCATGGTCTGGCTTGGTTAGTACTTGGATGGGAGACCGCCTGGGAATACCAGGTGCTGTAAGCTTTTTCGAATTTGCTTTGCAAACAGCAGAGGGAACGGTTGCTGCTGCTTTAAAGGAGAAACATCTTGGAAAGAGCAGGAAAGACTCACCATCAAAGAAAACAAGGATATGGAACCCTGACATTATTACTGATGGAAATGATTGATAATTGTCATGATTTGATGATGGTGGTGGTGGTTCACATGTATAAATAAGGTATTGTGGGTTGAGTCTTTCGCTTACGGCCATACCACCCTGAGCACGCCCGATCTCGTCTGATCTCGGAAGCTAAGCATGGTCGGGCTTGGTTAGTACTTGGATGGGAGACCGCCTGGGAATACCAGGTGCTGTAAGCTTTTTCGAATTTGCTTTGCAACCAGCTGAGGGAACGGTTGCTGCTGCTTTAAAGGAGAAACATCTTGGAAAGAGCAGGAAAGACTCACCATCAAAGAAAACAAGGATATGGAACCCTGACATTATTACTGATGGAAATGCTTGATAATTGTCATGATTTGATGATGGTGGTGGTGGTTCACATGTATAAATAAGGTATTGTGGGTCGAGTCTTTCGCTTACCGCCATACCACCCTGAGCACGCCCGATCTCGTCTGATCTCGGAAGCTAAGCATGGTCGGGCTTGGTTAGTACTTGGATGGGAGACCGCCTGGGAATACCAGGTGCTGTAAGCTTTTTCGAATTTGCTTTGCAACCAGCAGAGGGAACGGTTGCTGCTGCTTCAAAGGAGAAACATCTTGGAAAGAGCAGGAAAGACTCACCATCAAAGAAAACAAGGATATGGAACCCTGACATTATTACTGATGGAAATGATTGATAATTGTCATGATTTGATGATGGTGGTGGTGGTTCACATGTATAAATAAGGTATTGTGGGTTGAGTCTTTCGCTTACGGCCATACCACCCTGAGCACGCCCGATCTCGTCTGATCTCGGAAGCTAAGCAGGGTCGGGCTTGGTTAGTACTTGGATGGGAGACCGCCTGGGAATACCAGGTGCTGTAAGCTTTTTCGAATTTGCTTTGCAACCAGCAGAGGGAACGGTTGCTGCTGCTTTAAAGGAGAAACATCTTGGAAAGAGCAGGAAAGACTCACCATCAAAGAAAACAAGGATATGGAACCCTGACATTATTACTGATGGAAATGATTGATAATTGTCATGATTTGATGATGGTGGTGGTGGTTCACATGTATAAATAAGGTATTGTGGGTTGAGTCTTTCGCTTACGGCCATACCACCCTGAGCACTCCCGATCTCGTCTGATCTCGGAAGCTAAGCAGGGTCGGGCTTGGTTAGTACTTGGATGGGAGACCGCCTGGGAATACCAGGTGCTGTAAGCTTTTTCGAATTTGCTTTGCAACCAGCAGAGGGAACGGTTGCTGCTGCTTTAAAGGAGAAACATCTTGGAAAGAGCAGGAAAGACTCACCATCAAAAAAAACAAGGATATGGAACCCTGACATTATTACTGATGGAAATGATTGATAATTGTCATGATTTTATGATGGTGGTGGTGGTTCACATGTATAAATAAGGTATTGTGGGTTGAGTCTTTCGCTTACGGCCATACCACCCTGAGCACGCCCGATCTCGTCTGATCTCGGAAGCTAAGCAGGGTCGGGCTTGGTTAGTACTTGGATGGGAGACCGCCTGGGAATACCAGGTGCTGTAAGCTTTTTCGAATTTGCTTTGCAACCAGCAGAGGGAACGGTTGCTGCTGCTTTAAAGGAGAAACATCTTGGAAAGAGCAGGAAAGACTCAACATCAAAGAAAACAAGGATATGGAACCCTGACATTATTACTGATGGAAATGATTGATAATTGTCATGATTTGATGATGGTGGTGGTGGTTCACATGTATAAATAAGGTATTGTGGGTTGAGTCTCTCGCTTACGGCCATACCACCCTGAGCACGCCCGATCTCGTCTGATCTCGGAAGCTAAGCAGGGTCGGGCTTGGTTAGTACTTGGATGGGAGACCGCCTGGGAATACCAGGTGCTGTAAGCTTTTTCGAATTTGCTTTGCAACCAGCAGAGGGAACGGTTGCTGCTGCTTTAAAGGAGAAACATCTTGGAAAGAGCAGGAAAGACTCACCATCAAAAAAAACAAGGATATGGAACCCTGACATTATTACTGATGGAAATGATTGATAATTGTCATGATTTGATGATGGTGGTGGTGGTTCACATGTATAAATAAGGTATTGTGGGTTGAGTCTTTCGCTTACGGCCATACCACCCTGAGCACGCCCGATCTCGTCTGATCTCGGAAGCTAAGCAGGGTCGGGCTTGGTTAGTACTTGGATGGGAGACCGCCTGGGAATACCAGGTGCTGTAAGCTTTTTCGAATTTGCTTTGCAACCAGCAGAGGGAACGGTTGCTGCTGCTTTAAAGGAGAAACATCTTGGAAAGAGCAGGAAAGACTCAACATCAAATAAAACAAGGATATGGAACCCTGACATTATTACTGATGGAAATGATTGATAATTGTCATGATTTGATGATGGTGGTGGTGGTTCACATGTATAAATAAGGTATTGTGGGTTGAGTCTCTCGCTTACGGCCACACCAGCCTGAACGCCCTTGAACGCACCACGGAGTGACATCATCAACGAACCAGGAAGTAAGCCACCGCATGTGGATACAGAGGAACTATTTTTCTTTTTTTTTTCTCTTTTCCCAGCTTTTTTCTTGTTCTCTCTCTACATCTCCCTTTTTTTCGACTTCTTACGTGTTAATCCAACCGGACGTTAGCGTTGTGATTGTCTTGTTTAGTGTATGTGTGTCCCCCCGCGGCAGTGACGCACTGTGCGGGGGTAACGGAGCCTGTGTGGAAGGGCATCCGAGACCATGGCGGAGACCAGCACGGAGCGGGTGAGTGTTAACGCTGTCACCCACGGAGGTGACAGCGGGAGAGAAACTGAGCTGACGCAGAGCAAGAGCTGCACAAACAATGAGAGATATGACAGGGAGCAGACAGTGATGGTAGAGATGGAAGGAGAGGGAGAAGACACAGCTATGGAGCTGATGAGGTGTGTGCGTGAGTTGTGCGGGGGGCTGCTGGCGTGCAGACAGATCACTGATAAAAAATATGAGATGACCATGAGCCACCCTAAGGGGAAAGACAGACTCATGGAAGGATTCAAGATTGGGGAGACTCGGGTGCACGCAAGAGAACTGGTGAATGACGAGCTGGTGGTGTCATTTATGAATTTACCTTTTTACATCGAGGACAGGGAGATATTGGCAAAACTACAACTATGGGGGGTCTCTGCAGTATCTCCCATTAAAAGAAGGATGTGGCCAGGTACAAACGTGGCTGATGGGACAAGGTTCCTGAAAGTGAAATTCAATAACCAGATACAATCACTGCCGTATTCTACAAAGTTTGACACAGCGCTGGGGGCGGAGTATTTCAGGGTGCTGCACGACAAACAAGTAAAAGTGTGCAGGCTGTGCATAAAACCTGGCCACATAATGAGAGAGTGCCCGGAATTTCATTGCAACAGATGTGGAGTGCAAGGACATTATGCAAGGGAGTGCACGCAGGGGAGGAAAAGATGTGATTTGTGCCAGAACCTGATGAATGAATGCAGATGCAATAAGAGTGAGGCAGAAGATGATACGAGTGAAAGTGAGCAAGAAAGTGAGAGTGGAAGCAGGGAGGAAGGAGATGCGGAGGACATGGAAAGTGTGGAGGATGGAGACGGAAATGAAATGGAGGAGCAGGTGAGGGAGGATCCAGGGAAGCAGGAAGGAGAGCGGAGGATGGAGGAGACGAAAGGAGGAAAGAAAGAGGGAGCAGACCGGAAGACGAGGAAGGAGAGAACGAGAGTAAACGACGAAGAGGAGGATGGAGGAAGGAGGAGAGGAGTGCTGGAGCGAGAGCTGATCGCAGAAGGAAGGAGAGACGGGGCGGAGGAGAAAGGTCCCAAAACAAAGGAGACGAAAAGGCCAGAGAAGGGGGCGACGGTCGCAAGGAGAGACGGAGAGAAGGAAGCAGGCCGGGAGAAAAGGCGAGGAGAGGACGACACTGGAGGGACGGACAAGGAACTGAATGGAGCAAAGCCCAAAGAGACGGGAGAGGAGACCACTGCATCACAGACGGTAGGATCTGAAACGGACATGGATATAGAGGAAAAAATAAAACAAATGAGGAAAAGACAGAACACTCAGAGGCATACGAGGATAAATAAGAAAAGTAAAACTAAGGAAAAAACAAAATGAAAATAACAATACTAATAATGTTAATAATAATCTCAATAAATGCAAGGGGGCTAAAGAACAAAAAAAAAAGAAATCAGATATATGGTGACAGCAATTATGATATAATATGCTTACAGGAAACACACTGGGATGAGAGATGTATGAAAGAGGTGGAGGATGAATGGAGGGGAGATGTGTTTGCAAATAATGGAGATGGGAATGCAAGAGGTGTAGCTATATTAACAAAAAAGGGAGTGATAGGGAATGTGACAAGGTGTGAAGATGAGGGAGATGGGAGGGTGATAGGGATCAAGTTTGAGTATATGAATGAGGAGATTAAGCTAGTAAATGTGTATGCGCCGAATGAGGAGAAAGAAAGAAAGGAGATGTTTGAAAAGATGGGAGTGATGTGTGATGAAAACTGTATGATCGTGGGGGACTTTAATGTGTGGTGTGGGAAATTGGATGTGTCAAGGAACATGCATTTTAAGAATGACACAACAAGGGAGGTGCTAGAAAAGATAAAGAGTATGAAAGGATTGAGTGATGTATGGAGAGAAAGAAATCCAGAGGGGAGAGAGTTCTCAAGAGTACAGCTGGTGAAAGGGGAACTGAAACAGAGTAGGATAGATTTAGTATTGAGCACAAAGGGCATAGCGGAAAGGATTAAAGGTATAGAATATATAGTCACAACATATAGTGATCACAAGGTGTTAAAATTTACAATAGGGGGGGAAATAAGGAGAAGAGGAGGGGGAGTGTGGTGTATGAATGGGCAGCTGCTTAAAGATGAAAAATATAAAAAAGAAGTGAGAGAATACATAATGTGGGAGATGAATGAGAGAATGTATGAGGAAGACACAGGGAGGTGGTGGGAGAGACTGAAAGAGGGGATAAGGAACATGAGCAAAAAACACAGCAGGAACCGGGGAAAGAAAGAAAGAGAGAAGATACAAAGGCTAAAAAAGGAGTTAGAGGAAGAGGGGAAGAAAGCAGGGGAAGGGCTTAATATTGACATAGAGGGATATATAAGAAAGAAAGATGAACTTAAGGAAATAGAACAGGGAAAATGTGAGGGAGCTATAATAAGAAGTAGAGCGAAATATGCGATAGAGGGAGAAAAATGTACAGGGTATTTCTTAAGACTAGAGAAGATAAGGCAGGAGAAAAAGTATTTTGAGCAAGTGGAGGGGAAAGGGGGGGAAAAAATAACAGAGCTTGTAGGGATAGTGGAAAGAGTAGAAGAGTTTTATAGAGAGTTATATAAGAAAGAAGCGTTAGATGAGGAGAGCAGTAGGCAGGTTATAGACAAGATGGAAGCTAGACTGAGTGATGAGGATAGAGAGGTGTGCGAAGGAGAGATAAGTAAGGGAGAGATAGAGAAAGCAATAAATGGGTTAGGCAGAAATAAGAGTCCAGGGATAGATGGAATAATAGGAGAATTTTATATAGAGTTTAGAGAAGAATTAGTACCAGTGTTGGAGAGATTATATAGATGGGTAGAAGAGAAGGGAGAAATGCCGCAGAGTATGACAACAGGTCTAGTGAGCATAATATATAAAAAAGGGAGTAGGGACAAATTAGAAAATTACAGGCCACTCACAATGTTAAATGGGGATTATAAGGTATTAGCAAAGGTGTTAGCAAACAGAATGAAGGAAGTAATAGGGACGGTGGTGGGAAGCACACAAGCGTATAGCATACCAGGGAGAGACATAGCCGACACAATAAGTAGTATTAGAGACACAATAACACACATGAAGGAGAACAATGGAGGGGCAGTAGTTAGTTTAGATCTTAACAAAGCTTTTGATAGAGTAGATCACAGTTATTTGTATAAAGTGTTAGAGAAGATGGGATTTGGAGGAAGGTTGATAGGATGGGTTAGGCGAATGTATGAAAGAGCAGGCAGTAAGATTAAAGTCAATGGGATAGTCACAGGTGAAGTTAGATTAGAAAGGTCAGTGAGGCAGGGATGTCCGCTATCGGCTCTGCTGTACTCCTTGTCAGCAGAGCCGTTAGCGGTACTCATACTGCAGAATAGGAGGATTAAGGGCATAGAACTACCGGGCGGACAGGTGAGCACACTATATCAATATGCGGATGATACAACAGTGACAGTGAGGGACAAGGAAAGTGTAGTACAGGTATTACAAAGTGTAGAACTGTATGGGAGGGCATCAGGAGCTAAAGTAAATATAGAAAAATCTGAAATAATGTATATAGGGGAAAGCAGAGGAGGGGAGGGAGTGAAAGGATTGAAGGAAAACAAAGGGTACATGAAGGTTCTGGGAGTGAACTTAGGGATTGAGGGAGAGGAAGGGAGAGATAGGCAGTATGAAGTACTGATAAACAACATAAAGAAAACATTGGGGTATTGGAAGCAGAGAAAGCTGAAATTAAAAGGGAAGGTAATAGTGCTAAATGCACTAATAATGAGCAAGATGGTGTATGTGATGAATGTGATGGATGTGCCTGTGAAAGTGTTGAAAGAAATAGAAAGAATCATAAGCAATTATTTGTGGGATGGGAAGGGAGTTAGGATAGCAAGAGAAGTGTTAGAAAATGAGTATGAGAACGGGGGACTGAAACTTGTCAATTTAGAGGGGAAAAAGAAAGCACTAAGGGTGAAAATGATGGTGAGATATTTAAAGGATAACAGAGATCATGTGTGGAAGGTATTTTTAAGAGAAGCAATAAATAAATGTGGAGGATGTGGAGAGAGCGGAGTGTTCATGGAACTAAAAAAAGGGATGATTGAAGGGGTGACTGACATATACAAAGAGATGCTTGGAGCGTGGGGAGAGTTTGTGAGAGGAGTGAAGTATGAATGCAAGAATGTGAGGCAGGTATGGGAGCAACCAGTGTTTTTAAATCCAAAAATTATGGTAGAGGGAGAAACTATTTTCAACAGGGTGATATGGAGGGCAGGGATAAGAAAGGTAAGGGATATGGTGTATGAGTACATACCGGGCTTCATGGGAGCACAGGTTATTGTGGATGAAGTAAGAGGGAATGGGGATGAAATATGGCCGGGCACAGCAAAAGGAGTAATAGAGAAAATTAAGACAGCAATGCCTAAAGAATGGATGGGAATGATTGAGAGAGAGAATGCGGTGAGGGGGGAAGAGAAAATAGAGATGTATGTGGGGGAAGGAGAATGCAAGGTGAGACTGGCAAAGGTGAAAACCAGAGTGATTTATAAATATATGAGAGGAAAAGAGATAAGGAGACCGGCTGCAGAGAAAGTGTGGAACAAAGTAATGAATGGAATGGATGTGGAGAGCATATGGGAGAATTTGAGAGTGAAATGGAATAGCATTGAATGCGAACACTTTGATTTCATGCTAAGGCACAATAGGATTTTTAATAATCTAATAATAAGTAAGTTTGACTGCAATGTGGAAAAGGAATGTGATGTATGTGGTGAGGGAGTGGAAACATGTATGCATGAATTTGTTGAATGTAAAGAACTAAGGGGATACTTTGAAAAAGTAAAGGGGTTAATAAATAAATGCTGGAAAGGAGAATGGGCAGTGAGAATGGAATGGAAGAAGCTGTGGCTGTTTGGTGTGAATGAAAGACAGAAGGGATGCAATGTAAACCTCATGAACTATGTGCTGAGCCATGCAAGGTATGCAGTTAAAATAAGAAGGAACACGGCTCACTACGAGAAAAGGAAATGTGATGTATGGACTGTTTTTCAAAACTTAACAGAAAGAGACGTGAGACAGATATGGGGCTATATTGGAGAAGAGGAGTTCAGAAAAGGATTTGTGGATGGAAGTACTTTTATTGAAATAATGAATGGAGATGTGAATGAGGTGAGAATGAATTTCGGTTAAAAGGGATGTTTCTTTTTATGAGTTGATGTTTGATTTTAATAATTTATTGATTTGTGTGTTTTCTGTGAAGTAAATATTTATGCATGTAAAAAGTACAGGCCTGGAAAGGGGCTGACATAACACAAAATGTGTTAAAATGTAAATGTACATGTAATAAATGTAAATGCAAAATATTTTTGATAATAAAAAAAAAAAAAAAAAAAAAAAAGCACGCCCGATCTCGTCTGATCTCGAAAGCTAAGCAGGGTCGGGCTTGGTTAGTACTTGGATGGGAGACCGCCTGGGAATACCAGGTGCTGTAAGCTTTTTCGAATTTGCTTTGCAACCAGCAGAGGGAACGGTTGCTGCTGCTTTAAAGGAGAAACATCTTGGAAAGAGCAGGAAAGACTCACCATCAAAGAAAACAAGGATATGGAACCCTGACATTATTACTGATGGAAATTATTGATAATTGTCATGATTTGATGATGGTGGTAGTGGTTCACATGTATAAATAAAGTATTGTGGGTTGAGTCTTTCGCTTACGGCCATACCACCCTGAGCACGCCCGATCTCGTCTGATCTCGGAAGCTAAGCATGGTCGGGCTTGGTTAGTACTTGGATGGGAGACCGCCTGGGAATACCAGGTGCTGTAAGCTTTTTCGAATTTGCTTTGCAACCAGCTGAGGGAACGGTTGCTGCTGCTTTAAAGGAGAAACATCTTGGAAAGAGCAGGAAAGACTCACCATCAAAGAAAACAAGGATATGGAACCCTGACATTATTACTGATTGAAATGCTTGATAATTGTCATGATTTGATGATGGTGGTGGTGGTTCACATGTATAAATAAGGTATTGTGGGTTGAGTCTTTCGCTTACGGCCATACCACCCTGAGCACGCCCGATCTCGTCTGATCTCGGAAGCTAAGCAGGGTCGGGCTTGGTTAGTACTTGGATGGGAGACCGCCTGGGAATACCAGGTGCTGTAAGTTTTTTCGAATTTGCTTTGCAACCAGCAGAGGGAACGGTTGCTGCTGCTTTAAAGGAGAAACATCTTGGAAAGAGCAGGAAAGACTCAACATCAAAGAAAACAAGGATATGGAACCCTGACATTATTACTGATGGAAATGATTGATAATTGTCATGATTTGATGATGGTGGTGGTGGTTCACATGTATAAATAAGGTAATGTGGGTTGAGTCTCTCGCTTACGGCCATACCACCCTGAGCACGCCCGATCTCGTCTGATTGCGTTCAGGTGTGCAACCAGGAAGCGAAGGAGCAGAGAGAGCAGGTGGAGAGAGCAGGAGGAATTATTTTGTTTTGTTTTTGGGCTAGATTGAAAGTGAGTGAGAGTGTTTTTTTTGTGTTCGATTTTATTCCCCCAGCAGCTTGCTGTTCGGGGGAACATCTTTTTTTTTGAGGGTGTGTGTGTTTTGAATGAGTGACGTCAAAGAGAGGAGAGAGCGAGTAGAGAGGAGTAGGACAGATCTCATGGCAGCTGACAGCGGACCGGCAAGCACAACGACAAAGAATATGGAAAACGGCATGGAGCAGAGATCGCCTAAGAATACTGACCAGGGAAAGACCACCGGCAGGATCATGGACAACGGCAAGATGCAGCAACCGACAAAGAACGCCGACATTGGAAAGGAAACGACCACGAGAAGGATCACGGACAGCAGTAAAAGTACCTCGGAGCCGCTTCCAAGCACAGAAAAGAAATTTGAGAGGGCGCTTACCTTGGCGGTAGAGATCATTGGAGATGAGATGGTGACTATGATGGAACTTTTGAGTGAAGTTAAAAAAACGTGCGGGGTGGTGAATGGATGCCGTTTTACCACGCCCAAGAAATATGAAATAACAATGGACAATGTTGAAGGGAAGGATAAACTGTTAGATGGGATTAGAATAAAGAAGAGCACGATTTTTGCAAAAGAAATTAGAAATGACGAACTAGTGGTATCATTTCTAAACTTGCCGACGTACATTGTGGATCGTGTCATTCTTGCAAAACTTGCAGAATGGGGAGTTAGGGCAATCTCGCCAATCAAGAGAAGAATGTGGCCAGGAACGGACGTAGCCGACGGAACCAGGTTCTTGAAGGTCCGGTTCACTGAAACAGTGAAATCGTTACCCTACTCAACCAAGTTCGAAACACTAGTGGGGGGAGAATACTTTCGCGTGATCCATGACGGACAGAGGAAAGTATGCAGACTATGTATACAACCGGGTCACATTTTCAGAGAATGCCCAGAATTCAGATGTCACAGATGTAAAGAACAGGGACACTATGCAAGGGAGTGTGTGCCAAAAGCAGCGGAGAGAGAAGATGTCGATGTTGAGGAGGAGGGCAACAGCACTGACAGCGAGGAGGAGGAGACATATGGAGGACCATGCATGACATGGACAGAGGACAGCGACGATGACGACATGCAGACGGAGGGAGACCCAGGGGGCGTCCCAGAGAGCGGGGTGGAGTCCAAGGTGCAGAACCAAGAACGGCAAACCCGGAGGGACGTCGCAGCAGGAGACGTGGTGGAAACTACAAGGCAGGAGGAGAGCCGGTCCGGAGAGGAATCGAGTGGAGAGAAGGCTCCCTGTGAAAAGACTCCAGCAGACGGAACCGGCAGCATTGGAGTAAAGCAGCATGGAGATGGAAATCGAGACGAGAGGAAAACTGCGATGGGCTTCATGGTTATCGAGGGTATTTCAGAGGAAGAGAGTGTAACCAGACCGCAGAAGGAACGAAAGGCGGAGGAAACCACAAAGAAAAGGAAAGCTGTGCTCCATGCTGAGGAGAAAAGGAGGAAGAAGGAGGAAAGAAGGACAAAATGAAGGTTGGAAATGAAACCATAATTATATGTTTAATGTTAAGCTTGATTTCATTCAACACAAATGGGCTAAGAAATCAAAGCAAATTTGAAAAACTATTAAATAAATGTAGAAATAATGACATATTATGTCTGCAAGAAACGAACTGGACAGACCAGATCATGGAAGATATAAAAACAAAATGGGAAGGCATTATGTATACAAACCATGGTACGGATAAATCATGTGGGGTAGCAATCCTGATAAGAAATAATGCTGTAGAAAACCTCAAAGAAATCTACAAAGGAAAAGAAGGAAGAGACATAATCATAGAATTTAAATACAAAAAGATAGAGTACCGAATAATTAATATATATGCACCAAATATAGAAGCAGACAGGAAGGTTTTTTTCTTGGATTTAGGGAAATGGTGTGTGGGAAACTGTATAATAGTGGGAGATTTTAATTTAAAAAGTACAAGGTTGGATGTGGCAAGAGGGAAGCAATTAAAAAATGATGCTTCAAGAAAGATTTTTCTGAAAACATTGGAGGAAAAAAAATTAATTGATGTATGGAGGAACGAGAACCCAAACAGGAGAGAATACTCAAGAAGACAAATAGTAATGGGGGAATTAAAACAAAGCAGAATAGACTTATGTATAGCACATCAGACAATGGTTAAACTTATAAAAAATATGGGGTATAAATTCACATCATTCAGTGACCATGCAATCCTGTCAATAGAGGTTGGTACTGGGATAGAGAGAAGGGGAGGAGGAGTGTGGTGCCTAAACAATACTCTCCTAGAGGAAGAGGGATATAGGAAGAAAATAGTGGCCTGCATAGAGAATGGAAAAAATAGCATAGACATATGTAGAAACAAGGGATTATGGTGGGAAAGACTGAAGCAAAAGATAAGGACAATAAGTATTAGATATGCAAAGGTCCGGGCTTTTAAAGAAAGAGAGAAAATAAAATGGTTGAAGGATGAGCTGGCAGAAGAGGCAGAAAGAATTGATAAGGATCCAAAACATAGCATAGAACAATACATAAAGGTGAAATCCAAACTGGACGTTTATGAACAGAATAAATGTATGGGGGCAATAACAAGGAGTAGGGAGAAATATGCGATGAAGGGGGAGAGATGCACAGGATATTTTTTGGGATTAGAAAAAAGGAAACAGGAGAGGGTATATATTGAAGAGTTAGAAAATGAAAATGGAGAGATAGTAAATGATTTTGTAGACATTATTGGAAATGTTGGGACATTTTATAAAAATCTATACAAAAAAGGAATTGCAAAGGAGGAAGATAGAAATACAGTTTTAGGTAATATTAAGAAAACGATAACAAATGATGAGAAAAGTATGTGTGATGACAACATCAAAGACATAGAAATAAAGGAATCAATAATGTCATTAAATACCAATAAAAGTCCGGGAACAGATGGCCTTACAAGTGAATTTTATAAAACATTTATCGACGAGCTGCTCCCAATTTTAAGCATAATTTATGCAGAGATGGAGAAGGAGCAGGAGGTACCAGAGTCGCTGGCAACAGGACTAATAACGATCATATATAAAAATAAGGGAAGCAAAAGAAAACTGGAAAACTATAGGCCGCTAACTGTACTAAACACAGATTACAAGATTTTAGCAAAGGTATTAGTAAACAGAATAAAAACAGCAGCACCAACAATCATAGCACCAACACAGGCGTACGGGATACCAGGGAGGGACATATCGGACATTATTTGCACAATAAGGGACACAATTGAATGCATGGGGAAGGAGGGTGGAATTATTTTAAGTATGGACCTTAATAAAGCTTTCGATAGGGTTGAGCATAGTTTTTTATTTTGCACATTAGAAAAATTTGGTTTTGGGCAAAGAATAATCAACTGGATTAAATTATTGTACAAAAATGCAAAGAGTAGGATAAAAATAAATGGAGCTATAACGGATCCCTTTCCATTGGAGAGATCTGTGAGGCAAGGGTGCCCGCTATCGGCAGTACTTTACAGCTTAACTGCAGAAAGTCTCGCGGAAATGATAAAGAAGGATAAGAAAATAGAAGGGATAAAATTGCCAAATGGAGGTGAAAGCAAAATACAGCAATATGCTGATGACACCACTTGTATGGTAAAAAATATGAATAGCGTGAAAAGGATAATGGGAAAAATGGAAGTATATGGGAGAGCAGCAGGGGCTAAAGTAAATATAGACAAAACTGAAATAATGTACGTCGGAAATATAAGCCAAAGTGATTGTAACATACCTTTTAGAATTTCAAAGGATTATATGAAAATATTGGGGATAAATATGGGAGGGAAAGAAAAGGAGGCGAGAGATGAGACATGGAATGGGGTAATAAATAAAGTGAAAAACACATTAAATGCGTGGAAGCCGAGGAGATTAAAATTAAAGGGGAAGGTTTTAGTGGTAAATGCATTAATACTATCCAAGATTGTCTATGCCTTGACTGTGATAGACATGCCAGAGTGGGTGCACAAAGAGCTAAACAGCACAATTACAAATTACATTTGGGATGGGAAACTGGCAAGAATAGCACAAAAGACACTGATAGGGGAATATGAAGAAGGAGGATTGAAATTGGTGGATTTGAATATTAAGAAAAAAGCAATACGAATAAAAACTGTTAAAAAGTATCTGTACGATAGGGTTGATTATGGATGGAAAAATGTGTTTAGGGAATATTTATATAAAAATGGAAGATGTGAAGAAAACGGTCTAATAATGATAATGAAAAGCTCCATATATGAGAAAGTGCCTAGATATTATAAAGAGGTGTTTGATGCATGGGGGAAATACAGAATAAACATTAAATATGAATGCACAAAATACAGTCAGGTAATAAATCAACCAATATGGTGTAACCCATTGATAAAAATGAACAATAACATGCTATGGGATAAAACATTTTTTTATTCCGGACTAACGCAAATAAAAGATTGCCTATATGAATTCATACCTGGGTTTCTAAGGGACCAGGCTATAGTAGACGCAGTTAAGGAGTATGACGAAGAACTGAATGAAACAACTACTGTAAATATGTATGATAAAATAAAAGGAAGCATACCAATAGATTGGGTGAGGCAGATAGAAAATAGCGTGGTTATAGAAAGGAAAATAACGTTCCCCGAGTTATATATGGAAAATAATGGTGAGAAAAGGCCACTAAGTGATTCAAAGGTAAAAGACTACTACAAAGCGCTGATCCGAAATGAATTTAAGGAACCTGCATCGGAAAAGGTTTGGGAAAAGGTGTTCCCAGGTATGGAAGGAAATCAAATATGGAAGCAGTGGAATGTAAGCAAGAATAGTATAGAATGTCAGGATCATGACTTTAAATTACGGCACAACAGACTGTACACAAATGTGGTGATACACCAAATAAATAAGAATGTAAGAAGGGAATGCGATATATGCAAAACTGATCCGGAAACATTAATGCATTTGTATTATGAGTGTGACAAACTGAAGATCTTTCTCACGAAGTTAAAGGATTTCTTGCAAAAGAACTGGGGGAAGCAGTACTTTGAGGGAAAGGACTGGAAAAAAATTGTTTTCTTTGGAGTATGGGAAAAGAAAGAGAAAATAAACATAAATATGATAAACTATGTACTAAGTCACGCTAGATATGCTATATGGCTAAGAAGGAATCTAGCACATTTTGAACAAAGAATAATATCTGTCTGGGCCTACTTTGTATCGGGGTTGAAAAGAGACATAAGTTTAATTTTTAAGTATGAAAAGGAAGAATTTCAACACTTTGTTAAGGGATGCAGTTTCATTTCTGTCAATCACAAGGGAAAACTGATGTATAATTTTGCATAATACTTGGCAGGAGGGCCTATTTGGTAAAAGCTGATGGTTATTGTTTGCATTTGATATTACTTATTTTTTTGTGATGTTACTTTGGAATTCAAGTTGTCTTGTACATAAAAATTGATTTATTTTATAATAAAAGAAAAAAAAAAAAAAAGCACGCCCGATCTCGTCTGATCTCGGAAGCTAAGCAGGGTCGGGCTTGGTTAGTACTTGGATGGGAGACCGCCTGGGAATACCAGGTGCTGTAAGCTTTTTCGAATTTGCTTTGCAACCAGCAGAGGGAACGGTTGCTGCTGCTTTAAAGGAGAAACATCTTGGAAAGAGCAGGAAAGACTCACCATCAAAGAAAACAAGGATAGGGAACCCTGACATTATTACTGATGGAAATGCTTGATAATTGTCATGATTTGATGATGGTGGTTGTGGTTCACATGTATAAATAAGGTATTGTGGGTTGAGTCTTTCGCTTACGGCCATACCACCCTGAGCACGCCCGATTTCGTCTGATCTCGGAAGCTAAGCAGGGTCGGGCTTGGTTAGTTCTTGGATGGGAGACCGCCTGAGAATACCAGGTGCTGGAAGCTTTTTAGAATTTGCTTTGCAACCAGCAGAGGGAACGGTTGCTGCTGCTTTAAAGGAGAAACATCTTGGAAAGAGCAGGAAAGACTCACCATCAAAGAAAACAAGGATATGGAACCCTGACATTATTACTGATGGAAATGATTGATAATTGTCATGATTTGATGATGGTGGTGGTGGTTCACATGTATAAATAAGGTATTGTGGGTTGAGTCTTTCGCTTACGGCCAAACCACCCTGAGCACGCCGGATCTCGTCTGATCTCGGAAGCTAAGCAGGGTCGTGCTTGGTTAGTTCTTGGATGGGAGACCGCCTGAGAATACCAGGTGCTGGAAGCTTTTTAGAATTTGCTTTGCAACCAGCAGAGGGAACGGTTGCTGCTGCTTTAAAGGAGAGACATCTTGGAAAGAGCAGGAAAGACTCACCATCAAAGAAAACAAGGATATGGAACCCTGACATTATTACTGATGGAAATGATTGTTAATTGTCATGATTTGATGATGGTGGTGGTGGTTCACATGTATAAATAAGGTATTGTGGGTTGAGTCTTTCGCTTACGGCCATACCACCCTGAGCACGTCTGATCTCGGAAGCTAAGCATGGTCTGGCTTGGTTAGTACTTGGATGGGAGACCCCCTGGGAATACCAGGTGCTGTAAGCTTTTTCGAATTTGCTTTGCAACCAGCTGAGGGAACGGTTGCTGCTGCTTTAAAGGAGAAACATCTTGGAAAGAGCAGGAAAGACTCACCATCAAAGAAAACAAGGATATGGAACCCTGACATTATTACTGATGGAAATGCTTGATAATTGTCATGATTTGATGATGGTGGTGGTGGTTCACATGTATAAATAAGGTATTGTGGGTTGAGTCTCTCGCTTACGGCCATACCACCCTGAGCACGCCCGATCTCGTCTGATCTCGGAAGCTAAGCAGGGTCGGGCTTGGTTAGTACTTGGATGGGAGACCGCCTGGGGATACCAGGTGCTGTAAGCTTTTTCGAATTTGCTTTGCAAACAGCAGAGGGAACGGTTGCTGCTGCTTTAAAGGAGAAACATCTTGGAAAGAGCAGGAAAGACTCACCATCAAAGAAAACAAGGATATGGAACCCTGACATTATTACTGATGGAAATGATTGATAATTGTCATGATTTGATGATGGTGGTGGTGGTTCACATGTATAAATAAGGTATTGTAGGTTGAGTCTCTCGCTTACGGCCATACCACCCTGAGCACGCCCGATCTCGTCTGATCTCGGAAGCTAAGCAGGGTCGGGCTTGGTTAGTACTTGGATGGGAGACCGCCTGGGAATACCAGGTGCTGTAAGCTTTTTCGAATTTGCTTTGCAACCAGCAGAGGGAACGGTTGCTGCTGCTTTAAAGGAGAAACATCTTGGAAAGAGCAGGAAAGACTCACCATCAAAGAAAACAAGGATAGGGAACCCTGACATTATTACTGATGGAAATGCTTGATAATTGTCATGATTTGATGATGGTGGTTGTGGTTCACATGTATAAATAAGGTATTGTGGGTTGAGTCTTTCGCTTACGGCCATACCACCCTGAGCACGCCCGATTTCGTCTGATCTCGG
>NC_083642.1:27091271-27093771 GCF_963576545.1 Limanda limanda | reverse complement strand
CTGACATTATTACTCATGGAAATGATTGATAATTGTCATGATTTGATGATGGTGGTGGTGGTTCACATGTATAAATAAGGTATTGTAGGTTGAGTCTCTCGCTTACGGCCATACCACCCTGAGCACGCCCGATCTCGTCTGATCTCGGAAGCTAAGCAGGGTCGGGCTTGGTTAGTACTTGGATGGGAGACCGCCTGGGAATACCAGGTGCTGTAAGCTTTTTCGAATTTGCTTTGCAACCAGCAGAGGGAACGGTTGCTGCTGCTTTAAAGGAGAAACATCTTGGAAAGAGCAGGAAAGACTCACCATCAAAGAAAACAAGGATAGGGAACCCTGACATTATTACTGATGGAAATGCTTGATAATTGTCATGATTTGATGATGGTGGTTGTGGTTCACATGTATAAATAAGGTATTGTGGGTTGAGTCTTTCGCTTACGGCCATACCACCCTGAGCACGTCCGATTTCGTCTGATCTCGGAAGCTAAGCAGGGTCGGGCTTGGTTAGTTCTTGGATGGGAGACCGCCTGAGAATACCAGGTGCTGGAAGCTTTTTAGAATTTGCTTTGCAACCAGCAGAGGGAACGGTTGCTGCTGCTTTAAAGGAGAAACATCTTGGAAAGAGCAGGAAAGACTCACCATCAAAGAAAACAAGGATATGGAACCCTGACATTATTACTGATGGAAATGATTGATAATTGTCATGATTTGATGATGGTGGTGGTGGTTCACATGTATAAATAAGGTATTGTGGGTTGAGTCTTTCGCTTACGGCCATACCACCCTGAGCACGCCCGATTTCGTCTGATCTCGGAAGCTAAGCAGGGTCGGGCTTGGTTAGTTCTTGGATGGGAGACCGCCTGAGAATACCAGGTGCTGGAAGCTTTTTAGAATTTGCTTTGCAACCAGCAGAGGGAACGGTTGCTGCTGCTTTAAAGGAGAAACATCTTGGAAAGAGCAGGAAAGACTCACCATCAAAGAAAACAAGGATATGGAACCCTGACATTATTACTGATGGAAATGATTGATAATTGTCATGATTTGATGATGGTGGTGGTGGTTCACATGTATAAATAAGGTATTGTGGGTTGAGTCTTTCGCTTACGGCCATACCACCCTGAGCACGCCCGATCTCGTCTGATCTCGGAAGCTAAGCAGGGTCGGGCTTGTTTAGTACTTGGATGGGAGACGGCCTGGGAATACTAGGTGCTGTAAGCTTTTTCGAATTTGCTTTGCAACCAGCAGAGGGAACGGTTGCTGCTGCTTTAAAGGAGAAACATCTTGGAAAGAGCAGGAAAGACTCACCATCAAAGAAAACAAGGATATGGAACCCTGACATTATTACTGATGGAAATGCTTGATAATTGTCATGATTTGATGATGGTGGTGGTGGTTCACATGTATAAATAAGGTATTGTGGGTTGAGTCTTTCGCTTACGGCCATACCACCCTGAGCACGCCCGATCTCGTCTGATCTCGGAAGCTAAGCATGGTCGGGCTTGGTTAGTACTTGGATGGGAGACCGCCTGGGAATACCAGGTGCTGTAAGCTTTTTCGAATTTGCTTTGCAACCAGCTGAGGGAACGGTTGCTGCTGCTTTAAAGGAGAAACATCTTGGAAAGAGCAGGAAAGACTCACCATCAAAGAAAACAAGGATATGGAACCCTGACATTATTACTGATGGAAATGCTTGATAATTGTCATGATTTGATGATGGTGGTTCACATGTATAAATAAGGTATTGTGGGTTGAGTCTTTCGCTTACGGCCATACCACACTGAGCACGCCCGATCTCGTCTGATCTCGGAAGCAAAGCAGGGTCGGGCTTGGTTAGTACTTGGATGGGAGACTGCCTGGGAATACCAGGTGCTGTAAGCTTTTTCGAATTTGCTTTGCAACCAGCAGAGGGAACGGTTGCTGCTGCTTTAAAGGAGAAACATCTTGGAAAGAGTAGGAAAGACTCACCATCAAAGAAAACAAGGATATGGAACCCTGACATTATTACTGATGGAAATGATTGTTAATTGTCATGATTTGATGATGGTGGTGGTGGTTCACATGTATAAATAAGGTATTGTGGGTTGAGTCTTTCGCTTACGGCATTACCACCCTGAGCACGTCTGATCTCGGAAGCTAAGCATGGTCTGGCTTGGTTAGTACTTGGATGGGAGACCCCCTGGGAATACCAGGTGCTGTAAGCTTTTTCGAATTTGCTTTGCAACCAGCTGAGGGAACGGTTGCTGCTGCTTTAAAGGAGAAACATCTTGGAAAGAGCAGGAAAGACTCACCATCAAAGAAAACAAGGATATGGAACCCTGACATTATTACTGATGGAAATGCTTGATAATTGTCATGATTTGATGATGGTGGTGGTGGTTCACATGTATAAATAAGGTATTGTGGGTTGAGTCTCTCGCTTACGGCCATACCACCCTGAGCACGCCCGATCTCGTCTGATCTCGGAAGCTAAGCAGGGTCGGGCTTGGTTAGTACTTGGATG
>NC_083642.1:27056271-27058771 GCF_963576545.1 Limanda limanda | reverse complement strand
CTTGGTTAGTACTTGGATGGGAGACCGCCTGGGAATACCAGGTGCTGTAAGCTTTTTCGAATTTGCTTTGCAACCAGCTGAGGGAACGGTTGCTGCTGCTTTAAAGGAGAAACATCTTGGAAAGAGCAGGAAAGACTCACCATCAAAGAAAACAAGGATATGGAACCCTGACATTATTACTGATGGAAATGCTTGATAATTGTCATGATTTGATGATGGTGGTGGTGGTTCACATGTATAAATAAGGTATTGTGGGTTGAGTCTTTCGCTTACGGCCATACCACCCTGAGCACGCCCGATCTCGTCTGATCTCGGAAGCTAAGCAGGGTCGGGCTTGGTTAGTACTTGGATGGGAGACCGCCTCGGAATACCAGGTGCTGTAAGCTTTTTCGAATTTGCTTTGCAACCAGCAGAGGGAACGGTTGCTGCTGCTTTAAAGGAGAAACATCTTGGAAAGAGCAGGAAAGACTCAACATCAAAGAAAACAAGGATATGGAACCCTGACATTATTACTGATGGAAATGATTGATAATTGTCATGATTTGATGATGGTGGTGGTGGTTCACATGTATAAATAAGGTATTGTGGGTTGAGTTTTTCGCTTACGGCCATACCACCCTGAGCACGCCCGATCTCGTCTGATCTCGGAAGCTAAGCAGGGTCGGGCTTGGTTAGTACTTGGATGGGAGACCCCCTGGGAATACCAGGTGCTGTAAGCTTTTTCGAATTTGCTTTGCAACCAGCAGAGGGAACGGTTGCTGCTGCTTTAAATGAGAAACATCTTGGAAAGAGCAGGAAAGACTCAACATCAAAGAAAACAAGGATATGGAACCCTGACATTATTACTGATGGAAATGTTTGATAATTGTCATGATTTGATGATGGTGGTGGTGGTTCACATGTATAAATAAGGTATTGTGGGTTGAGTCTTTCGCTTACGGCCATACCACCCTGAGCACGCCCGATCTCGTCTGATCTCGGAAGCTAAACATGGTCGGGCTTGGTTAGTACTTGGATGGGAGACCGCCTGGGAATACCAGGTGCTGTAAGCTTTTTCGAATTTGCTTTGCAACCAGCTGAGGGAACGGTTGCTGCTGCTTTAAAGGAGAAACATCTTGGAAAGAGCAGGAAAGACTCACCATCAAAGAAAACAAGGATATGGAACCCTGACATTATTACTGATGGAAATGATTGATAATTGTCATGATTTGATGATGGTGGTGGTGGTTCACATGTATAAATAAGGTATTGTGGGTTGAGTCTCTCGCTTACGGCCATACCACCCTAAGCACGCCCGATCTCGTCTGATCTCGGAAGCTAAGCAGGGTCGGGCTTGGTTAGTACTTGGATGGGAGACCGCCTGGGAATACCAGGTGCTGTAAGCTTTTTCGAATTTGCTTTGCAACCAGCAGAGGGAACGGTTGCTGCTGCTTTAAAGGAGAAACATCTTGGAAAGAGCAGGAAAGACTCAACATCAAAGAAAACAAGGATATGGAACCCTGAAATTATTACTGATGAAAATGATTGATAATTGTCATGATTTGATGATGGTGGTGGTGGTTCACATGTATAAAAAAGGTAATGTGGGTTGAGTCTCTCGCTTACGGCCATACCACCCTGAGCACGCCCGATCTCGTCTGATCTCGGAAGCTAAGCAGGGTCGGGCTTGGTTAGTACTTGGATGGGAGACCGCCTGGGAATACCAGGTGCTGTAAGCTTTTTCGAATAAGCTTTGCAACCAGCAGAGGGAACAGTTGCTGCTGCTTTAAAGGAGAAACATCTTGGAAAGAGCAGGAAAGACTCAACATCAAAGAAAACAAGGATATGGAACCCTGACATTATTACTGATGGAAATGATTGATAATTGTCATGATTTGATGATGGTGGTGGTGGTTCACATGTATAAATAAGGTATTGTGGGTTGAGTCTTTCGCTTACGGCCATACCACCCTGAGCACGCCCGATCTCGTCTGATCTAGGAAGCTAAGCATGGTCGGGCTTGGTTAGTACTTGGATGGGAGACCGCCTGGGAATACCAGGTGCTGTAAGCTTTTTCGAATTTGCTTTGCAACCAGCTGAGGGAACGGTTGCTGCTGCTTTAAAGGAGAAACATCTTGGAAAGAGCAGGAAAGACTCACCATCAAAGAAAACAAGGATATGGAACCCTGACATTATTACTGATGGAAATGCTTGATAATTGTCATGATTTGATGATGGTGGTGGTGGTTCACATGTATAAATAAGGTATTGTGGGTTGAGTCTTTCGCTTACGGCCATACCACCCTGAGCACGCCCGATCTCGTCTGATCTCGGAAGCTAAGCAGGGTCGGGCTTGGTTAGTACTTGGATGGGAGACCGCCTCGGAATACCAGGTGCTGTAAGCTTTTTCGAATTTGCTTTGCAACCAGCAGAGGGAACGGTTGCTGCTGCTTTAAAGGAGAAACATCTTGGAAAGAGCAGGAAAGACTCAACATCAAAGAAAACAAGGATATGGAACCCT
>NC_083642.1:27041271-27051271 GCF_963576545.1 Limanda limanda | reverse complement strand
TATTACTGATGGAAATGTTTGATAATTGTCATGATTTGATGATGGTGGTGGTGGTTCACATGTATAAATAAGGTATTGTGGGTTGAGTCTTTCGCTTACGGCCATACCACCCTGAGCACGCCCGATCTCGTCTGATCTCGGAAGCTAAACATGGTCGGGCTTGGTTAGTACTTGGATGGGAGACCGCCTGGGAATACCAGGTGCTGTAAGCTTTTTCGAATTTGCTTTGCAACCAGCTGAGGGAACGGTTGCTGCTGCTTTAAAGGAGAAACATCTTGGAAAGAGCAGGAAAGACTCACCATCAAAGAAAACAAGGATATGGAACCCTGACATTATTACTGATGGAAATGATTGATAATTGTCATGATTTGATGATGGTGGTGGTGGTTCACATGTATAAATAAGGTATTGTGGGTTGAGTCTCTCGCTTACGGCCATACCACCCTAAGCACGCCCGATCTCGTCTGATCTCGGAAGCTAAGCAGGGTCGGGCTTGGTTAGTACTTGGATGGGAGACCGCCTGGGAATACCAGGTGCTGTAAGCTTTTTCGAATTTGCTTTGCAACCAGCAGAGGGAACGGTTGCTGCTGCTTTAAAGGAGAAACATCTTGGAAAGAGCAGGAAAGACTCAACATCAAAGAAAACAAGGATATGGAACCCTGAAATTATTACTGATGAAAATGATTGATAATTGTCATGATTTGATGATGGTGGTGGTGGTTCACATGTATAAATAAGGTAATGTGGGTTGAGTCTCTCGCTTACGGCCATACCACCCTGAGCACGCCCGATCTCGTCTGATCTCGGAAGCTAAGCAGGGTCGGGCTTGGTTAGTACTTGGATGGGAGACCGCCTGGGAATACCAGGTGCTGTAAGCTTTTTCGAATAAGCTTTGCAACCAGCAGAGGGAACAGTTGCTGCTGCTTTAAAGGAGAAACATCTTGGAAAGAGCAGGAAAGACTCAACATCAAAGAAAACAAGGATATGGAACCCTGACATTATTACTGATGGAAATGATTGATAATTGTCATGATTTGATGATGGTGGTGGTGGTTCACATGTATAAATAAGGTATTGTGGGTTGAGTCTTTCGCTTACGGCCATACCACCCTGAGCACGCCCGATCTCGTCTGATCTAGGAAGCTAAGCATGGTCGGGCTTGGTTAGTACTTGGATGGGAGACCGCCTGGGAATACCAGGTGCTGTAAGCTTTTTCGAATTTGCTTTGCAACCAGCTGAGGGAACGGTTGCTGCTGCTTTAAAGGAGAAACATCTTGGAAAGAGCAGGAAAGACTCACCATCAAAGAAAACAAGGATATGGAACCCTGACATTATTACTGATGGAAATGCTTGATAATTGTCATGATTTGATGATGGTGGTGGTGGTTCACATGTATAAATAAGGTATTGTGGGTTGAGTCTTTCGCTTACGGCCATACCACCCTGAGCACGCCCGATCTCGTCTGATCTCGGAAGCTAAGCAGGGTCGGGCTTGGTTAGTACTTGGATGGGAGACCGCCTCGGAATACCAGGTGCTGTAAGCTTTTTCGAATTTGCTTTGCAACCAGCAGAGGGAACGGTTGCTGCTGCTTTAAAGGAGAAACATCTTGGAAAGAGCAGGAAAGACTCAACATCAAAGAAAACAAGGATATGGAACCCTGACATTATTACTGATGGAAATGATTGATAATTGTCATGATTTGATGATGGTGGTGGTGGTTCACATGTATAAATAAGGTATTGTGGGTTGAGTTTTTCGCTTACGGCCATACCACCCTGAGCACGCCCGATCTCGTCTGATCTCGGAAGCTAAGCAGGGTCGGGCTTGGTTAGTACTTGGATGGGAGACCCCCTGGGAATACCAGGTGCTGTAAGCTTTTTCGAATTTGCTTTGCAACCAGCAGAGGGAACGGTTGCTGCTGCTTTAAATGAGAAACATCTTGGAAAGAGCAGGAAAGACTCAACATCAAAGAAAACAAGGATATGGAACCCTGACATTATTACTGATGGAAATGTTTGATAATTGTCATGATTTGATGATGGTGGTGGTGGTTCACATGTATAAATAAGGTATTGTGGGTTGAGTCTTTCGCTTACGGCCATACCACCCTGAGCACGCCCGATCTCGTCTGATCTCGGAAGCTAAACATGGTCGGGCTTGGTTAGTACTTGGATGGGAGACCGCCTGGGAATACCAGGTGCTGTAAGCTTTTTCGAATTTGCTTTGCAACCAGCTGAGGGAACGGTTGCTGCTGCTTTAAAGGAGAAACATCTTGGAAAGAGCAGGAAAGACTCACCATCAAAGAAAACAAGGATATGGAACCCTGACATTATTACTGATGGAAATGATTGATAATTGTCATGATTTGATGATGGTGGTGGTGGTTCACATGTATAAATAAGGTATTGTGGGTTGAGTCTTTCGCTTACGGCCATACCACCCTAAGCACGCCCGATCTCGTCTGATCTCGGAAGCTAAGCAGGGTCGGGCTTGGTTAGTACTTGGATGGGAGACCGCCTGGGAATACCAGGTGCTGTAAGCTTTTTCGAATTTGCTTTGCAACCAGCAGAGGGAACGGTTGCTGCTGCTTTAAAGGAGAAACATCTTGGAAAGAGCAGGAAAGACTCAACATCAAAGAAAACAAGGATATGGAACCCTGAAATTATTACTGATGAAAATGCTTGATAATTGTCATGATTTGATGATGGTGGTGGTGGTTCACATGTATAAATAAGGTAATGTGGGTTGAGTCTCTCGCTTACGGCCATACCACCCTGAGCACGCCCGATCTCGTCTGATCTCGGAAGCTAAGCAGGGTCGGGCTTGGTTAGTACTTGGATGGGAGACCGCCTGGGAATACCAGGTGCTGTAAGCTTTTTCGAATAAGCTTTGCAACCAGCAGAGGGAACAGTTGCTGCTGCTTTAAAGGAGAAACATCTTGGAAAGAGCAGGAAAGACTCACCATCAAAGAAAACAAGGATAGGGAACCCTGACATTATTACTGATGGAAATGCTTGATAATTGTCATGATTTGATGATGGTGGTGGTGGTTCACATGTATAAATAAGGTATTGCGGGTTGAGTCTTTCGCTTACGGCCATACCACCCTGAGCACGCCCGATCTCGTCTGATCTCGGAAGCTAAGCATGGTCTGGCTTGGTTAGTACTTGGATGGGAGACCGCCTGGGAATACCAGGTGCTGTAAGCTTTTTCGAATTTGCTTTGCAAACAGCAGAGGGAACGGTTGCTGCTGCTTTAAAAGAGAAACATCTTGGAAAGAGCAGGAAAGACTCACCATCAAAGAAAACAAGGATATGGAACCCTGACATTATTACTGATGGAAATGATTGATAATTGTCATGATTTGATGATGGTGGTGGTGGTTCACATGTATAAATAAGGTATTGTGGGTTGAGTTTTTCGCTTACGGCCATACCACCCTGAGCACGCCCGATCTCGTCTGATCTCGGAAGCTAAGCAGGGTCGGGCTTGGTTAGTACTTGGATGGGAGACCCCCTGGGAATACCAGGTGCTGTAAGCTTTTTCGAATTTGCTTTGCAACCAGCAGAGGGAACGGTTGCTGCTGCTTTAAAGGAGAAACATCTTGGAAAGAGCAGGAAAGACTCAACATCAAAGAAAACAAGGATATGGAACCCTGACATTATTACTGATGGAAATGTTTGATAATTGTCATGATTTGATGATGGTGGTGGTGGTTCACATGTATAAATAAGGTATTGTGGGTTGAGTCTTTCGCTTACGGCCATACCACCCTGAGCACGCCCGATCTCGTCTGATCTCGGAAGCTAAACATGGTCGGGCTTGGTTAGTACTTGGATGGGAGACCGCCTGGGAATACCAGGTGCTGTATGCTTTTTCGAATTTGCTTTGCAACCAGCAGAGGGAACGGTTGCTGCTGCTTTAAAGGAGAAACATCTTGGAAAGAGCAGGAAAGACTCACCATCAAAGAAAACAAGGATATGGAACCCTGACATTATTACTGATGGAAATGCTTGATAATTGTCATGATTTGATGATGGTGGTGGTGGTTCACATGTATAAATAAGGTATTGTGGGTTGAGTCTTTCGCTTACGGCCATACCACCCTAAGCACGCCCGATCTCGTCTGATCTCGGAAGCTAAGCAGGGTCGGGCTTGGTTAGTACTTGGATGGGAGACCGCCTGGGAATACCAGGTGCTGTAAGCTTTTTCGAATTTGCTTTGCAACCAGCAGAGGGAACGGTTGCTGCTGCTTTAAAGGAGAAACATCTTGGAAAGAGCAGGAAAGACTCAACATCAAAGAAAACAAGGATATGGAACCCTGAAATTATTACTGATGAAAATGATTGATAATTGTCATGATTTGATGATGGTGGTGGTGGTTCACATGTATAAATAAGGTAATGTGGGTTGAGTCTCTCGCTTACGGCCATACCACCCTGAGCACGCCCGATCTCGTCTGATCTCGGAAGCTAAGCAGGGTCGGGCTTGGTTAGTACTTGGATGGGAGACCGCCTGGGAATACCAGGTGCTGTAAGCTTTTTCGAATAAGCTTTGCAACCAGCAGAGGGAACAGTTGCTGCTGTTTTAAAGGAGAAACATCTTGGAAAGAGCAGGAAAGACTCACCATCAAAGAAAACAAGGATAGGGAACCCTGACATTATTACTGATGGAAATGCTTGATAATTGTCATGATTTGATGATGGTGGTGGTGGTTCACATGTATAAATAAGGTATTGTGGGTTGAGTCTTTCGCTTACGGCCATACCACCCTGAGCACGCCCGATCTCGTCTGATCTCGGAAGCTAAGCATGGTCTGGCTTGGTTAGTACTTGGATGGGAGACCGCCTGGGAATACCAGGTGCTGTAAGCTTTTTCGAATTTGCTTTGCAAACAGCAGAGGGAACGGTTGCTGCTGCTTTAAAAGAGAAACATCTTGGAAAGAGCAGGAAAGACTCACCATCAAAGAAAACAAGGATATGGAACCCTGACATTATTACTGATGGAAATGATTGATAATTGTCATGATTTGATGATGGTGGTGGTGGTTCACATGTATAAATAAGGTATTGTGGGTTGAGTCTTTCGCTTACGGCCATACCACCCTGAGCACGCCCGATCTCGTCTGATCTCGGAAGCTAAGCATGGTCGGGCTTGGTTAGTACTTGGATGGGAGACCGCCTGGGAATACCAGGTGCTGTAAGCTTTTTCGAATTTGCTTTGCAACCAGCTGAGGGAACGGTTGCTGCTGCTTTAAAGGAGAAACATCTTGGAAAGAGCAGGAAAGACTCACCATCAAAGAAAACAAGGATATGGAACCCTGACATTATTACTGATGGAAATGCTTGATAATTGTCATGATTTGATGATGGTGGTGGTGGTTCACATGTATAAATAAGGTATTTTGGGTTGAGTCTTTCGCTTACGGCCATACCACCCTGAGCACGCCCGATCTCGTCTGATCTCGGAAGCTAAGCAGGGTCGGGCTTGGTTAGTACTTGGATGGGAGACCGCCTCGGAATACCAGGTGCTGTAAGCTTTTTCGAATTTGCTTTGCAACCAGCAGAGGGAACGGTTGCTGCTGCTTTAAAGGAGAAACATCTTGGAAAGAGCAGGAAAGACTCAACATCAAAGAAAACAAGGATATGGAACCCTGACATTATTACTGATGGAAATGATTGATAATTGTCATGATTTGATGATGGTGGTGGTGGTTCACATGTATAAATAAGGTATTGTGGGTTGAGTTTTTCGCTTACGGCCATACCACCCTGAGCACGCCCGATCTCGTCTGATCTCGGAAGCTAAGCAGGGTCGGGCTTGGTTAGTACTTGGATGGGAGACCCCCTGGGAATACCAGGTGCTGTAAGCTTTTTCGAATTTGCTTTGCAACCAGCAGAGGGAACGGTTGCTGCTGCTTTAAATGAGAAACATCTTGGAAAGAGCAGGAAAGACTCAACATCAAAGAAAACAAGGATATGGAACCCTGACATTATTACTGATGGAAATGTTTGATAATTGTCATGATTTGATGATGGTGGTGGTGGTTCACATGTATAAATAAGGTATTGTGGGTTGAGTCTTTCGCTTACGGCCATACCACCCTGAGCACGCCCGATCTCGTCTGATCTCGGAAGCTAAACATGGTCGGGCTTGGTTAGTACTTGGATGGGAGACCGCCTGGGAATACCAGGTGCTGTAAGCTTTTTCGAATTTGCTTTGCAACCAGCTGAGGGAACGGTTGCTGCTGCTTTAAAGGAGAAACATCTTGGAAAGAGCAGGAAAGACTCACCATCAAAGAAAACAAGGATATGGAACCCTGACATTATTACTGATGGAAATGATTGATAATTGTCATGATTTGATGATGGTGGTGGTGGTTCACATGTATAAATAAGGTATTGTGGGTTGAGTCTTTCGCTTACGGCCATACCACCCTAAGCACGCCCGATCTCGTCTGATCTCGGAAGCTAAGCAGGGTCGGGCTTGGTTAGTACTTGGATGGGAGACCGCCTGGGAATACCAGGTGCTGTAAGCTTTTTCGAATTTGCTTTGCAACCAGCAGAGGGAACGGTTGCTGCTGCTTTAAAGGAGAAACATCTTGGAAAGAGCAGGAAAGACTCAACATCAAAGAAAACAAGGATATGGAACCCTGAAATTATTACTGATGAAAATGATTGATAATTGTCATGATTTGATGATGGTGGTGGTGGTTCACATGTATAAATAAGGTAATGTGGGTTGAGTCTCTCGCTTACGGCCATACCACCCTGAGCACGCCCGATCTCGTCTGATCTCGGAAGCTAAGCAGGGTCGGGCTTGGTTAGTACTTGGATGGGAGACCGCCTGGGAATACCAGGTGCTGTAAGCTTTTTCGAATAAGCTTTGCAACCAGCAGAGGGAACAGTTGCTGCTGCTTTAAAGGAGAAACATCTTGGAAAGAGCAGGAAAGACTCACCATCAAAGAAAACAAGGATAGGGAACCCTGACATTATTACTGATGGAAATGCTTGATAATTGTCATGATTTGATGATGGTGGTGGTGGTTCACATGTATAAATAAGGTATTGTGGGTTGAGTCTTTCGCTTACGGCCATACCACCCTGAGCACGCCCGATCTCGTCTGATCTCGGAAGCTAAGCATGGTCTGGCTTGGTTAGTACTTGGATGGGAGACCGCCTGGGAATACCAGGTGCTGTAAGCTTTTTCGAATTTGCTTTGCAAACAGCAGAGGGAACGGTTGCTGCTGCTTTAAAAGAGAAACATCTTGGAAAGAGCAGGAAAGACTCACCATCAAAGAAAACAAGGATATGGAACCCTGACATTATTACTGATGGAAATGATTGATAATTGTCATGATTTGATGATGGTGGTGGTGGTTCACATGTATAAATAAGGTATTGTGGGTTGAGTTTTTCGCTTACGGCCATACCACCCTGAGCACGCCCGATCTCGTCTGATCTCGGAAGCTAAGCAGGGTCGGGCTTGGTTAGTACTTGGATGGGAGACCCCCTGGGAATACCAGGTGCTGTAAGCTTTTTCGAATTTGCTTTGCAACCAGCAGAGGGAACGGTTGCTGCTGCTTTAAAGGAGAAACATCTTGGAAAGAGCAGGAAAGACTCAACATCAAAGAAAACAAGGATATGGAACCCTGACATTATTACTGATGGAAATGTTTGATAATTGTCATGATTTGATGATGGTGGTGGTGGTTCACATGTATAAATAAGGTATTGTGGGTTGAGTCTTTCGCTTACGGCCATACCACCCTGAGCACGCCCGATCTCGTCTGATCTCGGAAGCTAAACATGGTCGGGCTTGGTTAGTACTTGGATGGGAGACCGCCTGGGAATACCAGGTGCTGTATGCTTTTTCGAATTTGCTTTGCAACCAGCAGAGGGAACGGTTGCTGCTGCTTTAAAGGAGAAACATCTTGGAAAGAGCAGGAAAGACTCACCATCAAAGAAAACAAGGATATGGAACCCTGACATTATTACTGATGGAAATGCTTGATAATTGTCATGATTTGATGATGGTGGTGGTGGTTCACATGTATAAATAAGGTATTGTGGGTTGAGTCTTTCGCTTACGGCCATACCACCCTAAGCACGCCCGATCTCGTCTGATCTCGGAAGCTAAGCAGGGTCGGGCTTGGTTAGTACTTGGATGGGAGACCGCCTGGGAATACCAGGTGCTGTAAGCTTTTTCGAATTTGCTTTGCAACCAGCAGAGGGAACGGTTGCTGCTGCTTTAAAGGAGAAACATCTTGGAAAGAGCAGGAAAGACTCAACATCAAAGAAAACAAGGATATGGAACCCTGAAATTATTACTGATGAAAATGATTGATAATTGTCATGATTTGATGATGGTGGTGGTGGTTCACATGTATAAATAAGGTAATGTGGGTTGAGTCTCTCGCTTACGGCCATACCACCCTGAGCACGCCCGATCTCGTCTGATCTCGGAAGCTAAGCAGGGTCGGGCTTGGTTAGTACTTGGATGGGAGACCGCCTGGGAATACCAGGTGCTGTAAGCTTTTTCGAATAAGCTTTGCAACCAGCAGAGGGAACAGTTGCTGCTGCTTTAAAGGAGAAACATCTTGGAAAGAGCAGGAAAGACTCACCATCAAAGAAAACAAGGATAGGGAACCCTGACATTATTACTGATGGAAATGCTTGATAATTGTCATGATTTGATGATGGTGGTGGTGGTTCACATGTATAAATAAGGTATTGTGGGTTGAGTCTTTCGCTTACGGCCATACCACCCTGAGCACGCCCGATCTCGTCTGATCTCGGAAGCTAAGCATGGTCTGGCTTGGTTAGTACTTGGATGGGAGACCGCCTGGGAATACCAGGTGCTGTAAGCTTTTTCGAATTTGCTTTGCAAACAGCAGAGGGAACGGTTGCTGCTGCTTTAAAAGAGAAACATCTTGGAAAGAGCAGGAAAGACTCACCATCAAAGAAAACAAGGATATGGAACCCTGACATTATTACTGATGGAAATGATTGATAATTGTCATGATTTGATGATGGTGGTGGTGGTTCACATGTATAAATAAGGTATTGTGGGTTGAGTCTTTCGCTTACGGCCATACCACCCTGAGCACGCCCGATCTCGTCTGATCTCGGAAGCTAAGCATGGTCGGGCTTGGTTAGTACTTGGATGGGAGACCGCCTGGGAATACCAGGTGCTGTAAGCTTTTTCGAATTTGCTTTGCAACCAGCTGAGGGAACGGTTGCTGCTGCTTTAAAGGAGAAACATCTTGGAAAGAGCAGGAAAGACTCACCATCAAAGAAAACAAGGATATGGAACCCTGACATTATTACTGATGGAAATGCTTGATAATTGTCATGATTTGATGATGGTGGTGGTGGTTCACATGTATAAATAAGGTATTGTGGGTTGAGTCTTTCGCTTACGGCCATACCACACTGAGCACGCCCGATCTCGTCTGATCTCGGAAGCTAAGCAGGGTCGGGCTTGGTTAGTACTTGGATGGGAGACTGCCTGGGAATACCAGGTGCTGTAAGCTTTTTCGAATTTGCTTTGCAACCAGCAGAGGGAACGGTTGCTGCTGCTTTAAAGGAGAAACATCTTGGAAAGAGCAGGAAAGACTCAACATCAAAGAAAACAAGGATATGGAACCCTGACATTATTACTGATGGAAATGATTGATAATTGTCATTATTTGATGATGGTGGTGGTGGTTCACATGTATAAATAAGGTATTGTGGGTTGAGTCTTTCGCTTACGGCCATACCACCCTGAGCACGCCCGATCTCGTCTGATCTCGGAAGCTAAGCAGGGTCGGGCTTGGTTAGTACTTGGATGGGAGACCGCATGGGAATACCAGGTGCTGTAAGCTTTTTCGAATTTGCTTTGCAACCAGCAGAGGGAACGGTTGCTGCTGCTTTAAAGGAGAAACATCTTGGAAAGAGCAGGAAAGACTCAACATCAAAGAAAACAAGGATATGGAACCCTGACATTATTACTGAT
>NC_083642.1:27033771-27036271 GCF_963576545.1 Limanda limanda | reverse complement strand
ATTGTCATGATTTGATGATGGTGGTGGTGGTTCACATGTATAAAAAAGGTATTGTGGGTTGAGTCTTTCGCTTACGGCCATACCACCCTGAGCACGCCCGATCTCGTCTGATCTCGGAAGCTAAGCAGGGTCGGGCTTGGTTAGTACTTGGATGGGAGACCGCCTGGGAATACCAGGTGCTGTAAGCTTTTTCGAATTTGCTTTGCAACCAGCAGAGGGAACGGTTGCTGCTGCTTTAAAGGAGAAACATCTTGGAAAGAGCAGGAAAGACTCACCATCAAAGAAAACAAGGATATGGAACCCTGACATTATTACTGATGGAAATGATTGATAATTGTTATGATTTGATGATGGTGGTGGTGGTTCACATGTATAAATAAGGTATTGTGGGTTGAGTCTTTCGCTTACGGCATTACCACCCTGAGCACGTCTGATCTCGGAAGCTAAGCATGGTCTGGCTTGGTTAGTACTTGGATGGGAGACCCCCTGGGAATACCAGGTGCTGTAAGCTTTTTCGAATTTGCTTTGCAACCAGCTGAGGGAACGGTTGCTGCTGCTTTAAAGGAGAAACATCTTGGAAAGAGCAGGAAAGACTCACCATCAAAGAAAACAAGGATATGGAACCCTGACATTATTACTGATGGAAATGCTTGATAATTGTCATGATTTGATGATGGTGGTGGTGGTTCACATGTATAAATAAGGTATTGTGGGTTGAGTCTCTCGCTTACGGCCATACCACCCTGAGCACGCCCGATCTCGTCTGATCTCGGAAGCTAAGCAGGGTCGGGCTTGGTTAGTACTTGGATGGGAGACCGCCTGGGGATACCAGGTGCTGTAAGCTTTTTCGAATTTGCTTTGCAAACAGCAGAGGGAACGGTTGCTGCTGCTTTAAAGGAGAAACATCTTGGAAAGAGCAGAAAAGACTCACCATCAAAGAAAACAAGGATATGGAACCCTGACATTATTACTCATGGAAATGATTGATAATTGTCATGATTTGATGATGGTGGTGGTGGTTCACATGTATAAATAAGGTATTGTAGGTTGAGTCTCTCGCTTACGGCCATACCACCCTGAGCACGCCCGATCTCGTCTGATCTCGGAAGCTAAGCAGGGTCGGGCTTGGTTAGTACTTGGATGGGAGACCGCCTGGGAATACCAGGTGCTGTAAGCTTTTTCGAATTTGCTTTGCAACCAGCAGAGGGAACGGTTGCTGCTGCTTTAAAGGAGAAACATCTTGGAAAGAGCAGGAAAGACTCACCATCAAAGAAAACAAGGATAGGGAACCCTGACATTATTACTGATGGAAATGCTTGATAATTGTCATGATTTGATGATGGTGGTTGTGGTTCACATGTATAAATAAGGTATTGTGGGTTGAGTCTTTCGCTTACGGCCATACCACCCTGAGCACGTCCGATTTCGTCTGATCTCGGAAGCTAAGCAGGGTCGGGCTTGGTTAGTTCTTGGATGGGAGACCGCCTGAGAATACCAGGTGCTGGAAGCTTTTTAGAATTTGCTTTGCAACCAGCAGAGGGAACGGTTGCTGCTGCTTTAAAGGAGAAACATCTTGGAAAGAGCAGGAAAGACTCACCATCAAAGAAAACAAGGATATGGAACCCTGACATTATTACTGATGGAAATGATTGATAATTGTCATGATTTGATGATGGTGGTGGTGGTTCACATGTATAAATAAGGTATTGTGGGTTGAGTCTTTCGCTTACGGCCATACCACCCTGAGCACGCCCGATCTCGTCTGATCTCGGAAGCTAAGCAGGGTCGGGCTTGTTTAGTACTTGGATGGGAGACGGCCTGGGAATACTAGGTGCTGTAAGCTTTTTCGAATTTGCTTTGCAACCAGCAGAGGGAACGGTTGCTGCTGCTTTAAAGGAGAAACATCTTGGAAAGAGCAGGAAAGACTCAACATCAAAGAAAACAAGGATATGGAACCCTGACATTATTACTAATGGAAATGATTGATAATTGTCATGATTTGATGATGGTGGTGGTGGTTCACATGTATAAATGAGGTATTGTGGGTTGAGTCTTTCGCTTACGGCCATACCACCCTGAGCACGCCCGATCTCGTCTGATCTCGGAAGCTAAGCAGGGTCGGGCTTGGTTAGTACTTGGATGGGAGACCGCCTGGGAATACCAGGTGCTGTAAGCTTTTTCGAATTTGCTTTGCAACCAGCAGAGGGAACGGTTGCTGCTGCTTTAAAGGAGAAACATCTTGGAAAGAGCAGGAAAGACTCACCATCAAAGAAAACAAGGATATGGAACCCTGACATTATTACTGATGGAAATGATTGATAATTGTTATGATTTGATGATGGTGGTGGTGGTTCACATGTATAAATAAGGTATTGTGGGTTGAGTCTTTAGCTTACGGCCATACCACCCTGAGCACGCCCGATCTCGTCTGATCTTGGAAGCTAAGCAGGGTCGGGCTTGGTTAGTACTTGGATGGGAGACCGCCTGGGAATACCAGGTG
>NC_083642.1:27006271-27018771 GCF_963576545.1 Limanda limanda | reverse complement strand
AGAGGGAACGGTTGCTGCTGCTTTAAAGGAGAAACATCTTGGAAAGAGCAGGAAAGACTCAACATCAAAGAAAACAAGGATATGGAACCCTGAAATTATTACTGATGAAAATGATTGATAATTGTCATGATTTGATGATGGTGGTGGTGGTTCACATGTATAAATAAGGTAATGTGGGTTGAGTCTCTCGCTTACGGCCATACCACCCTGAGCACGCCCGATCTCGTCTGATCTCGGAAGCTAAGCAGGGTCGGGCTTGGTTAGTACTTGGATGGGAGACCGCCTGGGAATACCAGGTGCTGTAAGCTTTTTCGAATAAGCTTTGCAACCAGCAGAGGGAACAGTTGCTGCTGCTTTAAAGGAGAAACATCTTGGAAAGAGCAGGAAAGACTCAACATCAAAGAAAACAAGGATATGGAACCCTGACATTATTACTGATGGAAATGATTGATAATTGTCATGATTTGATGATGGTGGTGGTGGTTCACATGTATAAATAAGGTATTGTGGGTTGAGTCTTTCGCTTACGGCCATACCACCCTGAGCACGCCCGATCTCGTCTGATCTAGGAAGCTAAGCATGGTCGGGCTTGGTTAGTACTTGGATGGGAGACCGCCTGGGAATACCAGGTGCTGTAAGCTTTTTCGAATTTGCTTTGCAACCAGCTGAGGGAACGGTTGCTGCTGCTTTAAAGGAGAAACATCTTGGAAAGAGCAGGAAAGACTCACCATCAAAGAAAACAAGGATATGGAACCCTGACATTATTACTGATGGAAATGCTTGATAATTGTCATGATTTGATGATGGTGGTGGTGGTTCACATGTATAAATAAGGTATTGTGGGTTGAGTCTTTCGCTTACGGCCATACCACCCTGAGCACGCCCGATCTCGTCTGATCTCGGAAGCTAAGCAGGGTCGGGCTTGGTTAGTACTTGGATGGGAGACCGCCTCGGAATACCAGGTGCTGTAAGCTTTTTCGAATTTGCTTTGCAACCAGCAGAGGGAACGGTTGCTGCTGCTTTAAAGGAGAAACATCTTGGAAAGAGCAGGAAAGACTCAACATCAAAGAAAACAAGGATATGGAACCCTGACATTATTACTGATGGAAATGATTGATAATTGTCATGATTTGATGATGGTGGTGGTGGTTCACATGTATAAATAAGGTATTGTGGGTTGAGTTTTTCGCTTACGGCCATACCACCCTGAGCACGCCCGATCTCGTCTGATCTCGGAAGCTAAGCAGGGTCGGGCTTGGTTAGTACTTGGATGGGAGACCCCCTGGGAATACCAGGTGCTGTAAGCTTTTTCGAATTTGCTTTGCAACCAGCAGAGGGAACGGTTGCTGCTGCTTTAAATGAGAAACATCTTGGAAAGAGCAGGAAAGACTCAACATCAAAGAAAACAAGGATATGGAACCCTGACATTATTACTGATGGAAATGTTTGATAATTGTCATGATTTGATGATGGTGGTGGTGGTTCACATGTATAAATAAGGTATTGTGGGTTGAGTCTTTCGCTTACGGCCATACCACCCTGAGCACGCCCGATCTCGTCTGATCTCGGAAGCTAAACATGGTCGGGCTTGGTTAGTACTTGGATGGGAGACCGCCTGGGAATACCAGGTGCTGTAAGCTTTTTCGAATTTGCTTTGCAACCAGCTGAGGGAACGGTTGCTGCTGCTTTAAAGGAGAAACATCTTGGAAAGAGCAGGAAAGACTCACCATCAAAGAAAACAAGGATATGGAACCCTGACATTATTACTGATGGAAATGATTGATAATTGTCATGATTTGATGATGGTGGTGGTGGTTCACATGTATAAATAAGGTATTGTGGGTTGAGTCTTTCGCTTACGGCCATACCACCCTAAGCACGCCCGATCTCGTCTGATCTCGGAAGCTAAGCAGGGTCGGGCTTGGTTAGTACTTGGATGGGAGACCGCCTGGGAATACCAGGTGCTGTAAGCTTTTTCGAATTTGCTTTGCAACCAGCAGAGGGAACGGTTGCTGCTGCTTTAAAGGAGAAACATCTTGGAAAGAGCAGGAAAGACTCAACATCAAAGAAAACAAGGATATGGAACCCTGAAATTATTACTGATGAAAATGATTGATAATTGTCATGATTTGATGATGGTGGTGGTGGTTCACATGTATAAATAAGGTAATGTGGGTTGAGTCTCTCGCTTACGGCCATACCACCCTGAGCACGCCCGATCTCGTCTGATCTCGGAAGCTAAGCAGGGTCGGGCTTGGTTAGTACTTGGATGGGAGACCGCCTGGGAATACCAGGTGCTGTAAGCTTTTTCGAATAAGCTTTGCAACCAGCAGAGGGAACAGTTGCTGCTGCTTTAAAGGAGAAACATCTTGGAAAGAGCAGGAAAGACTCACCATCAAAGAAAACAAGGATAGGGAACCCTGACATTATTACTGATGGAAATGCTTGATAATTGTCATGATTTGATGATGGTGGTGGTGGTTCACATGTATAAATAAGGTATTGCGGGTTGAGTCTTTCGCTTACGGCCATACCACCCTGAGCACGCCCGATCTCGTCTGATCTCGGAAGCTAAGCATGGTCTGGCTTGGTTAGTACTTGGATGGGAGACCGCCTGGGAATACCAGGTGCTGTAAGCTTTTTCGAATTTGCTTTGCAAACAGCAGAGGGAACGGTTGCTGCTGCTTTAAAAGAGAAACATCTTGGAAAGAGCAGGAAAGACTCACCATCAAAGAAAACAAGGATATGGAACCCTGACATTATTACTGATGGAAATGATTGATAATTGTCATGATTTGATGATGGTGGTGGTGGTTCACATGTATAAATAAGGTATTGTGGGTTGAGTTTTTCGCTTACGGCCATACCACCCTGAGCACGCCCGATCTCGTCTGATCTCGGAAGCTAAGCAGGGTCGGGCTTGGTTAGTACTTGGATGGGAGACCCCCTGGGAATACCAGGTGCTGTAAGCTTTTTCGAATTTGCTTTGCAACCAGCAGAGGGAACGGTTGCTGCTGCTTTAAAGGAGAAACATCTTGGAAAGAGCAGGAAAGACTCAACATCAAAGAAAACAAGGATATGGAACCCTGACATTATTACTGATGGAAATGTTTGATAATTGTCATGATTTGATGATGGTGGTGGTGGTTCACATGTATAAATAAGGTATTGTGGGTTGAGTCTTTCGCTTACGGCCATACCACCCTGAGCACGCCCGATCTCGTCTGATCTCGGAAGCTAAACATGGTCGGGCTTGGTTAGTACTTGGATGGGAGACCGCCTGGGAATACCAGGTGCTGTATGCTTTTTCGAATTTGCTTTGCAACCAGCAGAGGGAACGGTTGCTGCTGCTTTAAAGGAGAAACATCTTGGAAAGAGCAGGAAAGACTCACCATCAAAGAAAACAAGGATATGGAACCCTGACATTATTACTGATGGAAATGCTTGATAATTGTCATGATTTGATGATGGTGGTGGTGGTTCACATGTATAAATAAGGTATTGTGGGTTGAGTCTTTCGCTTACGGCCATACCACCCTAAGCACGCCCGATCTCGTCTGATCTCGGAAGCTAAGCAGGGTCGGGCTTGGTTAGTACTTGGATGGGAGACCGCCTGGGAATACCAGGTGCTGTAAGCTTTTTCGAATTTGCTTTGCAACCAGCAGAGGGAACGGTTGCTGCTGCTTTAAAGGAGAAACATCTTGGAAAGAGCAGGAAAGACTCAACATCAAAGAAAACAAGGATATGGAACCCTGAAATTATTACTGATGAAAATGATTGATAATTGTCATTATTTGATGATGGTGGTGGTGGTTCACATGTATAAATAAGGTAATGTGGGTTGAGTCTCTCGCTTACGGCCATACCACCCTGAGCACGCCCGATCTCGTCTGATCTCGGAAGCTAAGCAGGGTCGGGCTTGGTTAGTACTTGGATGGGAGACCGCCTGGGAATACCAGGTGCTGTAAGCTTTTTCGAATAAGCTTTGCAACCAGCAGAGGGAACAGTTGCTGCTGCTTTAAAGGAGAAACATCTTGGAAAGAGCAGGAAAGACTCACCATCAAAGAAAACAAGGATAGGGAACCCTGACATTATTACTGATGGAAATGCTTGATAATTGTCATGATTTGATGATGGTGGTGGTGGTTCACATGTATAAATAAGGTATTGTGGGTTGAGTCTTTCGCTTACGGCCATACCACCCTGAGCACGCCCGATCTCGTCTGATCTCGGAAGCTAAGCATGGTCTGGCTTGGTTAGTACTTGGATGGGAGACCGCCTGGGAATACCAGGTGCTGTAAGCTTTTTCGAATTTGCTTTGCAAACAGCAGAGGGAACGGTTGCTGCTGCTTTAAAAGAGAAACATCTTGGAAAGAGCAGGAAAGACTCACCATCAAAGAAAACAAGGATATGGAACCCTGACATTATTACTGATGGAAATGATTGATAATTGTCATGATTTGATGATGGTGGTGGTGGTTCACATGTATAAATAAGGTATTGTGGGTTGAGTCTTTCGCTTACGGCCATACCACCCTGAGCACGCCCGATCTCGTCTGATCTCGGAAGCTAAGCATGGTCGGGCTTGGTTAGTACTTGGATGGGAGACCGCCTGGGAATACCAGGTGCTGTAAGCTTTTTCGAATTTGCTTTGCAACCAGCTGAGGGAACGGTTGCTGCTGCTTTAAAGGAGAAACATCTTGGAAAGAGCAGGAAAGACTCACCATCAAAGAAAACAAGGATATGGAACCCTGACATTATTACTGATGGAAATGCTTGATAATTGTCATGATTTGATGATGGTGGTGGTGGTTCACATGTATAAATAAGGTATTGTGGGTTGAGTCTTTCGCTTACGGCCATACCACCCTGAGCACGCCCGATCTCGTCTGATCTCGGAAGCTAAGCAGGGTCGGGCTTGGTTAGTACTTGGATGGGAGACCGCCTCGGAATACCAGGTGCTGTAAGCTTTTTCGAATTTGCTTTGCAACCAGCAGAGGGAACGGTTGCTGCTGCTTTAAAGGAGAAACATCTTGGAAAGAGCAGGAAAGACTCAACATCAAAGAAAACAAGGATATGGAACCCTGACATTATTACTGATGGAAATGATTGATAATTGTCATGATTTGATGATGGTGGTGGTGGTTCACATGTATAAATAAGGTATTGTGGGTTGAGTTTTTCGCTTACGGCCATACCACCCTGAGCACGCCCGATCTCGTCTGATCTCGGAAGCTAAGCAGGGTCGGGCTTGGTTAGTACTTGGATGGGAGACCCCCTGGGAATACCAGGTGCTGTAAGCTTTTTCGAATTTGCTTTGCAACCAGCAGAGGGAACGGTTGCTGCTGCTTTAAATGAGAAACATCTTGGAAAGAGCAGGAAAGACTCAACATCAAAGAAAACAAGGATATGGAACCCTGACATTATTACTGATGGAAATGTTTGATAATTGTCATGATTTGATGATGGTGGTGGTGGTTCACATGTATAAATAAGGTATTGTGGGTTGAGTCTTTCGCTTACGGCCATACCACCCTGAGCACGCCCGATCTCGTCTGATCTCGGAAGCTAAACATGGTCGGGCTTGGTTAGTACTTGGATGGGAGACCGCCTGGGAATACCAGGTGCTGTAAGCTTTTTCGAATTTGCTTTGCAACCAGCTGAGGGAACGGTTGCTGCTGCTTTAAAGGAGAAACATCTTGGAAAGAGCAGGAAAGACTCACCATCAAAGAAAACAAGGATATGGAACCCTGACATTATTACTGATGGAAATGATTGATAATTGTCATGATTTGATGATGGTGGTGGTGGTTCACATGTATAAATAAGGTATTGTGGGTTGAGTCTTTCGCTTACGGCCATACCACCCTAAGCACGCCCGATCTCGTCTGATCTCGGAAGCTAAGCAGGGTCGGGCTTGGTTAGTACTTGGATGGGAGACCGCCTTGGAATACCAGGTGCTGTAAGCTTTTTCGAATTTGCTTTGCAACCAGCAGAGGGAACGGTTGCTGCTGCTTTAAAGGAGAAACATCTTGGAAAGAGCAGGAAAGACTCACCATCAAAGAAAACAAGGATATGGAACCCTGACATTGTTACTGATTGGAAATGATTGATAATTGTCATGATTTGATGATGGTGGTGGTGGTTCACATGTATAAATAAGGTATTGTGGGTTGAGTTTTTCGCTTACGGCCATACCACCCTGAGCACGCCCGATCTCGTCTGATCTCGGAAGCTAAGCAGGGTCGGGCTTGGTTAGTACTTGGATGGGAGACCCCCTGGGAATACCAGGTGCTGGAAGCTTTTTCGAATTTGCTTTGCAACCAGCAGAGGGAACGGTTGCTGCTGCTTTAAAGGAGAAACATCTTGGAAAGAGCAGGAAAGACTCAACATCAAAGAAAACAAGGATATGGAACCCTGACATTATTACTGATGGAAATGTTTGATAATTGTCATGATTTGATGATGGTGGTGGTGGTTCACATGTATAAATAAGGTATTGTGGGTTGAGTCTTTCGCTTACGGCCATACCACCCTGAGCACGCCCGATCTCGTCTGATCTCGGAAGCTAAACATGGTCGGGCTTGGTTAGTACTTGGATGGGAGACCGCCTGGGAATACCAGGTGCTGTATGCTTTTTCGAATTTGCTTTGCAACCAGCAGAGGGAACGGTTGCTGCTGCTTTAAAGGAGAAACATCTTGGAAAGAGCAGGAAAGACTCACCATCAAAGAAAACAAGGATATGGAACCCTGACATTATTACTGATGGAAATGCTTGATAATTGTCATGATTTGATGATGGTGGTGGTGGTTCACATGTATAAATAAGGTATTGTGGGTTGAGTCTTTCGCTTACGGCCATACCACCCTAAGCACGCCCGATCTCGTCTGATCTCGGAAGCTAAGCAGGGTCGGGCTTGGTTAGTACTTGGATGGGAGACCGCCTGGGAATACCAGGTGCTGTAAGCTTTTTCGAATTTGCTTTGCAACCAGCAGAGGGAACGGTTGCTGCTGCTTTAAAGGAGAAACATCTTGGAAAGAGCAGGAAAGACTCAACATCAAAGAAAACAAGGATATGGAACCCTGAAATTATTACTGATGAAAATGATTGATAATTGTCATGATTTGATGATGGTGGTGGTGGTTCACATGTATAAATAAGGTAATGTGGGTTGAGTCTCTCGCTTACGGCCATACCACCCTGAGCACGCCCGATCTCGTCTGATCTCGGAAGCTAAGCAGGGTCGGGCTTGGTTAGTACTTGGATGGGAGACCGCCTGGGAATACCAGGTGCTGTAAGCTTTTTCGAATAAGCTTTGCAACCAGCAGAGGGAACAGTTGCTGCTGCTTTAAAGGAGAAACATCTTGGAAAGATCAGGAAAGACTCACCATCAAAGAAAACAAGGATAGGGAACCCTGACATTATTACTGATGGAAATGCTTGATAATTGTCATGATTTGATGATGGTGGTGGTGGTTCACATGTATAAATAAGGTATTGTGGGTTGAGTCTTTCGCTTACGGCCATACCACCCTGAGCACGCCCGATCTCGTCTGATCTCGGAAGCTAAGCATGGTCTGGCTTGGTTAGTACTTGGATGGGAGACCGCCTGGGAATACCAGGTGCTGTAAGCTTTTTCGAATTTGCTTTGCAAACAGCAGAGGGAACGGTTGCTGCTGCTTTAAAAGAGAAACATCTTGGAAAGAGCAGGAAAGACTCACCATCAAAGAAAACAAGGATATGGAACCCTGACATTATTACTGATGGAAATGATTGATAATTGTCATGATTTGATGATGGTGGTGGTGGTTCACATGTATAAATAAGGTATTGTGGGTTGAGTCTTTCGCTTACGGCCATACCACCCTGAGCACGCCCGATCTCGTCTGATCTCGGAAGCTAAGCATGGTCGGGCTTGGTTAGTACTTGGATGGGAGACCGCCTGGGAATACCAGGTGCTGTAAGCTTTTTCGAATTTGCTTTGCAACCAGCTGAGGGAACGGTTGCTGCTGCTTTAAAGGAGAAACATCTTGGAAAGAGCAGGAAAGACTCACCATCAAAGAAAACAAGGATATGGAACCCTGACATTATTACTGATGGAAATGCTTGATAATTGTCATGATTTGATGATGGTGGTGGTGGTTCACATGTATAAATAAGGTATTGTGGGTTGAGTCTTTCGCTTACGGCCATACCACACTGAGCACGCCCGATCTCGTCTGATCTCGGAAGCTAAGCAGGGTCGGGCTTGGTTAGTACTTGGATGGGAGACTGCCTGGGAATACCAGGTGCTGTAAGCTTTTTCGAATTTGCTTTGCAACCAGCAGAGGGAACGGTTGCTGCTGCTTTAAAGGAGAAACATCTTGGAAAGAGCAGGAAAGACTCAACATCAAAGAAAACAAGGATATGGAACCCTGACATTATTACTGATGGAAATGATTGATAATTGTCATTATTTGATGATGGTGGTGGTGGTTCACATGTATAAATAAGGTATTGTGGGTTGAGTCTTTCGCTTACGGCCATACCACCCTGAGCACGCCCGATCTCGTCTGATCTCGGAAGCTAAGCAGGGTCGGGCTTGGTTAGTACTTGGATGGGAGACCGCATGGGAATACCAGGTGCTGTAAGCTTTTTCGAATTTGCTTTGCAACCAGCAGAGGGAACGGTTGCTGCTGCTTTAAAGGAGAAACATCTTGGAAAGAGCAGGAAAGACTCAACATCAAAGAAAACAAGGATATGGAACCCTGACATTATTACTGATGGAAATGCTTGATAATTGTCATGATTTGATGATGGTGGTGGTGGTTCACATGTATAAATAAGGTATTGTGGGTTGAGTCTTTCGCTTACCGCCATACCACACTGAGCACGCCCGATCTCGTCTGATCTCGGAAGCTAAGCAGGGTCGGGCTTGGTTAGTACTTGGATGGGAGACCGCCTGGGAATACCAGGTGCTGTAAGCTTTTTCGAATTTGCTTTGCAACCAGCAGAGGGAACGGTTGCTGCTGCTTTAAAGGAGAAACATCTTGGAAAGAGCAGGAAAGACTCAACATCAAAGAAAACAAGGATATGGAACCCTGACATTATTACTGATGGAAATGTTTGATAATTGTCATGATTTGATGATGGTGGTGGTGGTTCACATGTATAAATAAGGTATTGTGGGTTGAGTTTTTCGCTTACGGCCATACCACCCTGAGCACGCCCGATCTCGTCTGATCTCGGAAGCTAAGCAGGGTCGGGCTTGGTTAGTACTTGGATGGGAGACCGCCTGGGAATACCAGGTGCTGTAAGCTTTTTTCGAATTTGCTTTGCAACCAGCAGAGGGAACGGTTGCTGCTGCTTTAAAGGAGAAACATCTTGGAAAGAGCAGGAAAGACTCAACATCAAAGAAAACAAGGATATGGAACCCTGACATTATTACTGATGGAAATGTTTGATAATTGTCATGATTTGATGATGGTGGTGGTGGTTCACATGTATAAATAAGGTATTGTGGGTTGAGTCTTTCGCTTACGGCCATACCACCCTGAGCACGCCCGATCTCGTCTGATCTCGCAAGCTAAGCATGGTCGGGCTTGGTTAGTACTTGGATGGGAGACCGCCTGGGAATACCAGGTGCTGTAAGCTTTTTCGAATTTGCTTTGCAACCAGCTGAGGGAACAGTTGCTGCTGCTTTAAAGGAGAAACATCTTGGAAAGAGCAGGAAAGACTCACCATCAAAGAAAACAAGGATATGGAACCCTGACATTATTACTGATGGAAATGCTTGATAATTGTCATGATTTGATGATGGTGGTGGTGGTTCACATGTATAAATAAGGTATTGTGGGTTGAGTCTTTCGCTTACGGCCATACCACCCTGAGCACGCCCGATCTCGTCTGATCTCGGAAGCTAAGCAGGGTCGGGCTTGGTTAGTACTTGGATGGGAGACCGCCTGGGAATACCAGGTGCTGTAAGCTTTTTCGAATTTGCTTTGCAAACAGCAGAGGGAACGGTTGCTGCTGCTTTAAAGGAGAAACATCTTGGAAAGAGCAGGAAAGACTCACCATCAAAGAAAACAAGGATATGGAACCCTGACATTATTACTGATGGAAATGCTTGATAATTGTCATGATTTGATGATGGTGGTGGTGGTTCACATGTATAAATAAGGTATTGTGGGTTGAGTCTTTCGCTTACGGCCATACCACCCTGAGCACGCCCGATCTCGTCTGATCTTGGAAGCTAAGCAGGGTCGGGCTTGGTTAGTACTTGGATGGGAGACCGCCTGGGAATACCAGGTGCTGTAAGCTTTTTCGAATAAGCTTTGCAACCAGCAGAGGGAACAGTTGCTGCTGCTTTAAAGGAGAAACATCTTGGAAAGAGCAGGAAAGACTCACCATCAAAGAAAACAAGGATAGGGAACCCTGACATTATTACTGATGGAAATGCTTGATAATTGTCATGATTTGATGATGGTGGTGGTGGTTCACATGTATAAATAAGGTATTGTGGGTTGAGTCTTTCGCTTACGGCCATACCACCCTGAGCACGCCCGATCTCGTCTGATCTCGGAAGCTAAGCATGGTCTGGCTTGGTTAGTACTTGGATGGGAGACCGCCTGGGAATACCAGGTGCTGTAAGCTTTTTCGAATTTGCTTTGCAAACAGCAGAGGGAACGGTTGCTGCTGCTTTAAAAGAGAAACATCTTGGAAAGAGCAGGAAAGACTCACCATCAAAGAAAACAAGGATATGGAACCCTGACATTGTTACTGATTGGAAATGATTGATAATTGTCATGATTTGATGATGGTGGTGGTGGTTCACATGTATAAATAAGGTATTGTGGGTTGAGTTTTTCGCTTACGGCCATACCACCCTGAGCACGCCCGATCTCGTCTGATCTCGGAAGCTAAGCAGGGTCGGGCTTGGTTAGTACTTGGATGGGAGACCCCCTGGGAATACCAGGTGCTGTAAGCTTTTTCGAATTTGCTTTGCAACCAGCAGAGGGAACGGTTGCTGCTGCTTTAAAGGAGAAACATCTTGGAAAGAGCAGGAAAGACTCAACATCAAAGAAAACAAGGATATGGAACCCTGACATTATTACTGATGGAAATGTTTGATAATTGTCATGATTTGATGATGGTGGTGGTGGTTCACATGTATAAATAAGGTATTGTGGGTTGAGTCTTTCGCTTACGGCCATACCACCCTGAGCACGCCCGATCTCGTCTGATCTCGGAAGCTAAACATGGTCGGGCTTGGTTAGTACTTGGATGGGAGACCGCCTGGGAATACCAGGTGCTGTATGCTTTTTCGAATTTGCTTTGCAACCAGCAGAGGGAACGGTTGCTGCTGCTTTAAAGGAGAAACATCTTGGAAAGAGCAGGAAAGACTCACCATCAAAGAAAACAAGGATATGGAACCCTGACATTATTACTGATGGAAATGCTTGATAATTGTCATGATTTGATGATGGTGGTGGTGGTTCACATGTATAAATAAGGTATTGTGGGTTGAGTCTTTCGCTTACGGCCATACCACCCTAAGCACGCCCGATCTCGTCTGATCTCGGAAGCTAAGCAGGGTCGGGCTTGGTTAGTACTTGGATGGGAGACCGCCTGGGAATACCAGGTGCTGTAAGCTTTTTCGAATTTGCTTTGCAACCAGCAGAGGGAACGGTTGCTGCTGCTTTAAAGGAGAAACATCTTGGAAAGAGCAGGAAAGACTCAACATCAAAGAAAACAAGGATATGGAACCCTGAAATTATTACTGATGAAAATGATTGATAATTGTCATGATTTGATGATGGTGGTGGTGGTTCACATGTATAAATAAGGTAATGTGGGTTGAGTCTCTCGCTTACGGCCATACCACCCTGAGCACGCCTTATCTCGTCTGATCTCGGAAGCTAAGCAGGGTCGGGCTTGGTTAGTACTTGGATGGGAGACCGCCTGGGAATACCAGGTGCTGTAAGCTTTTTCGAATAAGCTTTGCAACCAGCAGAGGGAACAGTTGCTGCTGCTTTAAAGGAGAAACATCTTGGAAAGAGCAGGAAAGACTCACCATCAAAGAAAACAAGGATAGGGAACCCTGACATTATTACTGATGGAAATGCTTGATAATTGTCATGATTTGATGATGGTGGTGGTGGTTCACATGTATAAATAAGGTATTGTGGGTTGAGTCTTTCGCTTACGGCCATACCACCCTGAGCACGCCCGATCTCGTCTGATCTCGGAAGCTAAGCATGGTCTGGCTTGGTTAGTACTTGGATGGGAGACCGCCTGGGAATACCAGGTGCTGTAAGCTTTTTCGAATTTGCTTTGCAAACAGCAGAGGGAACGGTTGCTGCTGCTTTAAAAGAGAAACATCTTGGAAAGAGCAGGAAAGACTCACCATCAAAGAAAACAAGGATATGGAACCCTGACATTATTACTGATGGAAATGATTGATAATTGTCATGATTTGATGATGGTGGTGGTGGTTCACATGTATAAATAAGGTATTGTG
>NC_083642.1:26996271-27001271 GCF_963576545.1 Limanda limanda | reverse complement strand
CTTACGGCCATACCACCCTGAGCACGCCCGATCTCGTCTGATCTCGGAAGCTAAGCAGGGTCGGGCTTGTTTAGTACTTGGATGGGAGACGGCCTGGGAATACTAGGTGCTGTAAGCTTTTTCGAATTTGCTTTGCAACCAGCAGAGGGAACGGTTGCTGCTGCTTTAAAGGAGAAACATCTTGGAAAGAGCAGGAAAGACTCAACATCAAAGAAAACAAGGATATGGAACCCTGACATTATTACTAATGGAAATGATTGATAATTGTCATGATTTGATGATGGTGGTGGTGGTTCACATGTATAAATGAGGTATTGTGGGTTGAGTCTTTCGCTTACGGCCATACCACCCTGAGCACGTCCGATTTCGTCTGATCTCGGAAGCTAAGCAGGGTCGGGCTTGGTTAGTTCTTGGATGGGAGACCGCCTGAGAATACCAGGTGCTGGAAGCTTTTTAGAATTTGCTTTGCAACCAGCAGAGGGAACGGTTGCTGCTGCTTTAAAGGAGAAACATCTTGGAAAGAGCAGGAAAGACTCACCATCAAAGAAAACAAGGATATGGAACCCTGACATTATTACTGATGGAAATGATTGATAATTGTCATGATTTGATGATGGTGGTGGTGGTTCACATGTATAAATAAGGTATTGTGGGTTGAGTCTTTCGCTTACGGCCATACCACCCTGAGCACGCCCGATCTCGTCTGATCTCGGAAGCTAAGCAGGGTCGGGCTTGTTTAGTACTTGGATGGGAGACGGCCTGGGAATACTAGGTGCTGTAAGCTTTTTCGAATTTGCTTTGCAACCAGCAGAGGGAACGGTTGCTGCTGCTTTAAAGGAGAAACATCTTGGAAAGAGCAGGAAAGACTCAACATCAAAGAAAACAAGGATATGGAACCCTGACATTATTACTAATGGAAATGATTGATAATTGTCATGATTTGATGATGGTGGTGGTGGTTCACATGTATAAATGAGGTATTGTGGGTTGAGTCTTTCGCTTACGGCCATACCACCCTGAGCACGCCCGATCTCGTCTGATCTCGGAAGCTAAGCAGGGTCGGGCTTGGTTAGTACTTGGATGGGAGACCGCCTGGGAATACCAGGTGCTGTAAGCTTTTTCGAATTTGCTTTGCAACCAGCAGAGGGAACGGTTGCTGCTGCTTTAAAGGAGAAACATCTTGGAAAGAGCAGGAAAGACTCAACATCAAAGAAAACAAGGATATGGAACCCTGACATTATTACTGATGGAAATGATTGATAATTGTCATGATTTGATGATGGTGGTGGTGGTTCACATGTATAAAAAAGGTATTGTGGGTTGAGTCTTTCGCTTACGGCCATACCACCCTGAGCACGCCCGATCTCGTCTGATCTCGGAAGCTAAGCAGGGTCGGGCTTGGTTAGTACTTGGATGGGAGACCGCCTGGGAATACCAGGTGCTGTAAGCTTTTTCGAATTTGCTTTGCAACCAGCAGAGGGAACGGTTGCTGCTGCTTTAAAGGAGAAACATCTTGGAAAGAGCAGGAAAGACTCACCATCAAAGAAAACAAGGATATGGAACCCTGACATTATTACTGATGGAAATGATTGATAATTGTTATGATTTGATGATGGTGGTGGTGGTTCACATGTATAAATAAGGTATTGTGGGTTGAGTCTTTCGCTTACGGCATTACCACCCTGAGCACGTCTGATCTCGGAAGCTAAGCATGGTCTGGCTTGGTTAGTACTTGGATGGGAGACCCCCTGGGAATACCAGGTGCTGTAAGCTTTTTCGAATTTGCTTTGCAACCAGCTGAGGGAACGGTTGCTGCTGCTTTAAAGGAGAAACATCTTGGAAAGAGCAGGAAAGACTCACCATCAAAGAAAACAAGGATATGGAACCCTGACATTATTACTGATGGAAATGCTTGATAATTGTCATGATTTGATGATGGTGGTGGTGGTTCACATGTATAAATAAGGTATTGTGGGTTGAGTCTCTCGCTTACGGCCATACCACCCTGAGCACGCCCGATCTCGTCTGATCTCGGAAGCTAAGCAGGGTCGGGCTTGGTTAGTACTTGGATGGGAGACCGCCTGGGGATACCAGGTGCTGTAAGCTTTTTCGAATTTGCTTTGCAAACAGCAGAGGGAACGGTTGCTGCTGCTTTAAAGGAGAAACATCTTGGAAAGAGCAGAAAAGACTCACCATCAAAGAAAACAAGGATATGGAACCCTGACATTATTACTCATGGAAATGATTGATAATTGTCATGATTTGATGATGGTGGTGGTGGTTCACATGTATAAATAAGGTATTGTAGGTTGAGTCTCTCGCTTACGGCCATACCACCCTGAGCACGCCCGATCTCGTCTGATCTCGGAAGCTAAGCAGGGTCGGGCTTGGTTAGTACTTGGATGGGAGACCGCCTGGGAATACCAGGTGCTGTAAGCTTTTTCGAATTTGCTTTGCAACCAGCAGAGGGAACGGTTGCTGCTGCTTTAAAGGAGAAACATCTTGGAAAGAGCAGGAAAGACTCACCATCAAAGAAAACAAGGATAGGGAACCCTGACATTATTACTGATGGAAATGCTTGATAATTGTCATGATTTGATGATGGTGGTTGTGGTTCACATGTATAAATAAGGTATTGTGGGTTGAGTCTTTCGCTTACGGCCATACCACCCTGAGCACGTCCGATTTCGTCTGATCTCGGAAGCTAAGCAGGGTCGGGCTTGGTTAGTTCTTGGATGGGAGACCGCCTGAGAATACCAGGTGCTGGAAGCTTTTTAGAATTTGCTTTGCAACCAGCAGAGGGAACGGTTGCTGCTGCTTTAAAGGAGAAACATCTTGGAAAGAGCAGGAAAGACTCACCATCAAAGAAAACAAGGATATGGAACCCTGACATTATTACTGATGGAAATGATTGATAATTGTCATGATTTGATGATGGTGGTGGTGGTTCACATGTATAAATAAGGTATTGTGGGTTGAGTCTTTCGCTTACGGCCATACCACCCTGAGCACGCCCGATCTCGTCTGATCTCGGAAGCTAAGCAGGGTCGGGCTTGTTTAGTACTTGGATGGGAGACGGCCTGGGAATACTAGGTGCTGTAAGCTTTTTCGAATTTGCTTTGCAACCAGCAGAGGGAACGGTTGCTGCTGCTTTAAAGGAGAAACATCTTGGAAAGAGCAGGAAAGACTCAACATCAAAGAAAACAAGGATATGGAACCCTGACATTATTACTAATGGAAATGATTGATAATTGTCATGATTTGATGATGGTGGTGGTGGTTCACATGTATAAATGAGGTATTGTGGGTTGAGTCTTTCGCTTACGGCCATACCACCCTGAGCACGCCCGATCTCGTCTGATCTCGGAAGCTAAGCAGGGTCGGGCTTGGTTAGTACTTGGATGGGAGACCGCCTGGGAATACCAGGTGCTGTAAGCTTTTTCGAATTTGCTTTGCAACCAGCAGAGGGAACGGTTGCTGCTGCTTTAAAGGAGAAACATCTTGGAAAGAGCAGGAAAGACTCACCATCAAAGAAAACAAGGATATGGAACCCTGACATTATTACTGATGGAAATGATTGATAATTGTTATGATTTGATGATGGTGGTGGTGGTTCACATGTATAAATAAGGTATTGTGGGTTGAGTCTTTAGCTTACGGCCATACCACCCTGAGCACGCCCGATCTCGTCTGATCTTGGAAGCTAAGCAGGGTCGGGCTTGGTTAGTACTTGGATGGGAGACCGCCTGGGAATACCAGGTGCTGTTAGCTTTTTCGAATTTGCTTTGCAAACAGCAGAGGGAACGGTTGCTGCTGCTTTAAAGGAGAAACATCTTGGAAAGAGCAGGAAAGACTCACCATCAAAGAAAACAAGGATATGGAACCCTGACATTATTACTGATGGAAATGATTGATAATTGTCATGATTTGATGATGGTGGTGGTGGTTCACATGTATAAATAAGGTATTGTGGGTTGAGTCTTTCGCTTACGGCCATACCACCCTGAGCACGCCCGATCTCGTCTGATCTCGGAAGCTAAGCATGGTCGGGCTTGGTTAGTACTTGGATGGGAGACCGCCTGGGAATACCAGGTTCTGTAAGCTTTTTCGAATTTGCTTTGCAACCAGCTGAGGGAACGGTTGCTGCTGCTTTAAAGGAGAAACATCTTGGAAAGAGCAGGAAAGACTCACCATCAAAGAAAACAAGGATATGGAACCCTGACATTATTACTGATGGAAATGATTGATAATTGTCATGATTTGATGATGGTGGTGGTGGTTCACATGTATAAATAAGGTATTGTGGGTTGAGTCTTTCGCTTACGGCCATACCACCCTGAGCACGCCCGATCTCGTCTGATCTCGGAAGCTAAGCAGGGTCGGGCTTGTTTAGTACTTGGATGGGAGACGGCCTGGGAATACTAGGTGCTGTAAGCTTTTTCGAATTTGCTTTGCAACCAGCAGAGGGAACGGTTGCTGCTGCTTTAAAGGAGAAACATCTTGGAAAGAGCAGGAAAGACTCAACATCAAAGAAAACAAGGATATGGAACCCTGACATTATTACTAATGGAAATGATTGATAATTGTCATGATTTGATGATGGTGGTGGTGGTTCACATGTATAAATGAGGTATTGTGGGTTGAGTCTTTCGCTTACGGCCATACCACCCTGAGCACGCCCGATCTCGTCTGATCTCGGAAGCTAAGCAGGGTCGGGCTTGGTTAGTACTTGGATGGGAGACCGCCTGGGAATACCAGGTGCTGTAAGCTTTTTCGAATTTGCTTTGCAACCAGCAGAGGGAACGGTTGCTGCTGCTTTAAAGGAGAAACATCTTGGAAAGAGCAGGAAAGACTCAACATCAAAGAAAACAAGGATATGGAACCCTGACATTATTACTGATGGAAATGTTTGATAATTGTCATGATTTGATGATGGTGGTGGTGGTTCACATGTATAAATAAGGTATTGTGGGTTGAGTCTTTCGCTTACGGCCATACCA
>NC_083642.1:26991271-26993771 GCF_963576545.1 Limanda limanda | reverse complement strand
GAAAGACTCACCATCAAAGAAAACAAGGATATGGAACCCTGACATTATTACTGATGGAAATGCTTGATAATTGTCATGATTTGATGATGGTGGTGGTGGTTCACATGTATAAATAAGGTATTGTGGGTTGAGTCTCTCGCTTACGGCCATACCACCCTGAGCACGCCCGATCTCGTCTGATCTCGGAAGCTAAGCAGGGTCGGGCTTGGTTAGTACTTGGATGGGAGACCGCCTGGGGATACCAGGTGCTGTAAGCTTTTTCGAATTTGCTTTGCAAACAGCAGAGGGAACGGTTGCTGCTGCTTTAAAGGAGAAACATCTTGGAAAGAGCAGAAAAGACTCACCATCAAAGAAAACAAGGATATGGAACCCTGACATTATTACTCATGGAAATGATTGATAATTGTCATGATTTGATGATGGTGGTGGTGGTTCACATGTATAAATAAGGTATTGTAGGTTGAGTCTCTCGCTTACGGCCATACCACCCTGAGCACGCCCGATCTCGTCTGATCTCGGAAGCTAAGCAGGGTCGGGCTTGGTTAGTACTTGGATGGGAGACCGCCTGGGAATACCAGGTGCTGTAAGCTTTTTCGAATTTGCTTTGCAACCAGCAGAGGGAACGGTTGCTGCTGCTTTAAAGGAGAAACATCTTGGAAAGAGCAGGAAAGACTCACCATCAAAGAAAACAAGGATAGGGAACCCTGACATTATTACTGATGGAAATGCTTGATAATTGTCATGATTTGATGATGGTGGTTGTGGTTCACATGTATAAATAAGGTATTGTGGGTTGAGTCTTTCGCTTACGGCCATACCACCCTGAGCACGTCCGATTTCGTCTGATCTCGGAAGCTAAGCAGGGTCGGGCTTGGTTAGTTCTTGGATGGGAGACCGCCTGAGAATACCAGGTGCTGGAAGCTTTTTAGAATTTGCTTTGCAACCAGCAGAGGGAACGGTTGCTGCTGCTTTAAAGGAGAAACATCTTGGAAAGAGCAGGAAAGACTCACCATCAAAGAAAACAAGGATATGGAACCCTGACATTATTACTGATGGAAATGATTGATAATTGTCATGATTTGATGATGGTGGTGGTGGTTCACATGTATAAATAAGGTATTGTGGGTTGAGTCTTTCGCTTACGGCCATACCACCCTGAGCACGCCCGATCTCGTCTGATCTCGGAAGCTAAGCAGGGTCGGGCTTGTTTAGTACTTGGATGGGAGACGGCCTGGGAATACTAGGTGCTGTAAGCTTTTTCGAATTTGCTTTGCAACCAGCAGAGGGAACGGTTGCTGCTGCTTTAAAGGAGAAACATCTTGGAAAGAGCAGGAAAGACTCAACATCAAAGAAAACAAGGATATGGAACCCTGACATTATTACTAATGGAAATGATTGATAATTGTCATGATTTGATGATGGTGGTGGTGGTTCACATGTATAAATGAGGTATTGTGGGTTGAGTCTTTCGCTTACGGCCATACCACCCTGAGCACGCCCGATCTCGTCTGATCTCGGAAGCTAAGCAGGGTCGGGCTTGGTTAGTACTTGGATGGGAGACCGCCTGGGAATACCAGGTGCTGTAAGCTTTTTCGAATTTGCTTTGCAACCAGCAGAGGGAACGGTTGCTGCTGCTTTAAAGGAGAAACATCTTGGAAAGAGCAGGAAAGACTCAACATCAAAGAAAACAAGGATATGGAACCCTGACATTATTACTGATGGAAATGATTGATAATTGTCATGATTTGATGATGGTGGTGGTGGTTCACATGTATAAATAAGGTATTGTGGGTTGAGTCTTTCGCTTACAGCCATACCACCCTGAGCACGCCCGATCTCGTCTGATCTCGGAAGCTAAGCAGGGTCGGGCTTGGTTAGTACTTGGATGGGAGACCGCCTGGGAATACCAGGTGCTGTAAGCTTTTTCGAATTTGCTTTGCAACCAGCAGAGGGAACGGTTGCTGCTGCTTTAAAGGAGAAACATCTTGGAAAGAGCAGGAAAGACTCACCATCAAAGAAAACAAGGATATGGAACCCTGACATTATTACTGATGGAAATGATTGATAATTGTTATGATTTGATGATGGTGGTGGTGGTTCACATGTATAAATAAGGTATTGTGGGTTGAGTCTTTCGCTTACGGCATTACCACCCTGAGCACGTCTGATCTCGGAAGCTAAGCATGGTCTGGCTTGGTTAGTACTTGGATGGGAGACCCCCTGGGAATACCAGGTGCTGTAAGCTTTTTCGAATTTGCTTTGCAACCAGCTGAGGGAACGGTTGCTGCTGCTTTAAAGGAGAAACATCTTGGAAAGAGCAGGAAAGACTCACCATCAAAGAAAACAAGGATATGGAACCCTGACATTATTACTGATGGAAATGCTTGATAATTGTCATGATTTGATGATGGTGGTGGTGGTTCACATGTATAAATAAGGTATTGTGGGTTGAGTCTCTCGCTTACGGCCATACCACCCTGAGCACGCCCGATCTCGTCTG
>NC_083642.1:26968771-26978771 GCF_963576545.1 Limanda limanda | reverse complement strand
AAGGATATGGAACCCTGAAATTATTACTGATGAAAATGATTGATAATTGTCATGATTTGATGATGGTGGTGGTGGTTCACATGTATAAATAAGGTAATGTGGGTTGAGTCTCTCGCTTACGGCCATACCACCCTGAGCACGCCCGATCTCGTCTGATCTCGGAAGCTAAGCAGGGTCGGGCTTGGTTAGTACTTGGATGGGAGACCGCCTGGGAATACCAGGTGCTGTAAGCTTTTTCGAATAAGCTTTGCAACCAGCAGAGGGAACAGTTGCTGCTGCTTTAAAGGAGAAACATCTTGGAAAGAGCAGGAAAGACTCAACATCAAAGAAAACAAGGATATGGAACCCTGACATTATTACTGATGGAAATGATTGATAATTGTCATGATTTGATGATGGTGGTGGTGGTTCACATGTATAAATAAGGTATTGTGGGTTGAGTCTTTCGCTTACGGCCATACCACCCTGAGCACGCCCGATCTCGTCTGATCTAGGAAGCTAAGCATGGTCGGGCTTGGTTAGTACTTGGATGGGAGACCGCCTGGGAATACCAGGTGCTGTAAGCTTTTTCGAATTTGCTTTGCAACCAGCTGAGGGAACGGTTGCTGCTGCTTTAAAGGAGAAACATCTTGGAAAGAGCAGGAAAGACTCACCATCAAAGAAAACAAGGATATGGAACCCTGACATTATTACTGATGGAAATGCTTGATAATTGTCATGATTTGATGATGGTGGTGGTGGTTCACATGTATAAATAAGGTATTGTGGGTTGAGTCTTTCGCTTACGGCCATACCACCCTGAGCACGCCCGATCTCGTCTGATCTCGGAAGCTAAGCAGGGTCGGGCTTGGTTAGTACTTGGATGGGAGACCGCCTCGGAATACCAGGTGCTGTAAGCTTTTTCGAATTTGCTTTGCAACCAGCAGAGGGAACGGTTGCTGCTGCTTTAAAGGAGAAACATCTTGGAAAGAGCAGGAAAGACTCAACATCAAAGAAAACAAGGATATGGAACCCTGACATTATTACTGATGGAAATGATTGATAATTGTCATGATTTGATGATGGTGGTGGTGGTTCACATGTATAAATAAGGTATTGTGGGTTGAGTTTTTCGCTTACGGCCATACCACCCTGAGCACGCCCGATCTCGTCTGATCTCGGAAGCTAAGCAGGGTCGGGCTTGGTTAGTACTTGGATGGGAGACCCCCTGGGAATACCAGGTGCTGTAAGCTTTTTCGAATTTGCTTTGCAACCAGCAGAGGGAACGGTTGCTGCTGCTTTAAATGAGAAACATCTTGGAAAGAGCAGGAAAGACTCAACATCAAAGAAAACAAGGATATGGAACCCTGACATTATTACTGATGGAAATGTTTGATAATTGTCATGATTTGATGATGGTGGTGGTGGTTCACATGTATAAATAAGGTATTGTGGGTTGAGTCTTTCGCTTACGGCCATACCACCCTGAGCACGCCCGATCTCGTCTGATCTCGGAAGCTAAACATGGTCGGGCTTGGTTAGTACTTGGATGGGAGACCGCCTGGGAATACCAGGTGCTGTAAGCTTTTTCGAATTTGCTTTGCAACCAGCTGAGGGAACGGTTGCTGCTGCTTTAAAGGAGAAACATCTTGGAAAGAGCAGGAAAGACTCACCATCAAAGAAAACAAGGATATGGAACCCTGACATTATTACTGATGGAAATGATTGATAATTGTCATGATTTGATGATGGTGGTGGTGGTTCACATGTATAAATAAGGTATTGTGGGTTGAGTCTTTCGCTTACGGCCATACCACCCTAAGCACGCCCGATCTCGTCTGATCTCGGAAGCTAAGCAGGGTCGGGCTTGGTTAGTACTTGGATGGGAGACCGCCTTGGAATACCAGGTGCTGTAAGCTTTTTCGAATTTGCTTTGCAACCAGCAGAGGGAACGGTTGCTGCTGCTTTAAAGGAGAAACATCTTGGAAAGAGCAGGAAAGACTCAACATCAAAGAAAACAAGGATATGGAACCCTGAAATTATTACTGATGAAAATGATTGATAATTGTCATGATTTGATGATGGTGGTGGTGGTTCACATGTATAAATAAGGTAATGTGGGTTGAGTCTCTCGCTTACGGCCATACCACCCTGAGCACGCCCGATCTCGTCTGATCTCGGAAGCTAAGCAGGGTCGGGCTTGGTTAGTACTTGGATGGGAGACCGCCTGGGAATACCAGGTGCTGTAAGCTTTTTCGAATAAGCTTTGCAACCAGCAGAGGGAACAGTTGCTGCTGCTTTAAAGGAGAAACATCTTGGAAAGAGCAGGAAAGACTCACCATCAAAGAAAACAAGGATAGGGAACCCTGACATTATTACTGATGGAAATGCTTGATAATTGTCATGATTTGATGATGGTGGTGGTGGTTCACATGTATAAATAAGGTATTGTGGGTTGAGTCTTTCGCTTACGGCCATACCACCCTGAGCACGCCCGATCTCGTCTGATCTCGGAAGCTAAGCATGGTCTGGCTTGGTTAGTACTTGGATGGGAGACCGCCTGGGAATACCAGGTGCTGTAAGCTTTTTCGAATTTGCTTTGCAAACAGCAGAGGGAACGGTTGCTGCTGCTTTAAAAGAGAAACATCTTGGAAAGAGCAGGAAAGACTCACCATCAAAGAAAACAAGGATATGGAACCCTGACATTGTTACTGATTGGAAATGATTGATAATTGTCATGATTTGATGATGGTGGTGGTGGTTCACATGTATAAATAAGGTATTGTGGGTTGAGTTTTTCGCTTACGGCCATACCACCCTGAGCACGCCTGATCTCGGAAGCTAAGCAGGGTCGGGCTTGGTTAGTACTTGGATGGGAGACCCCCTGGGAATACCAGGTGCTGTAAGCTTTTTCGAATTTGCTTTGCAACCAGCAGAGGGAACGGTTGCTGCTGCTTTAAAGGAGAAACATCTTGGAAAGAGCAGGAAAGACTCAACATCAAAGAAAACAAGGATATGGAACCCTGACATTATTACTGATGGAAATGTTTGATAATTGTCATGATTTGATGATGGTGGTGGTGGTTCACATGTATAAATAAGGTATTGTGGGTTGAGTCTTTCGCTTACGGCCATACCACCCTGAGCACGCCCGATCTCGTCTGATCTCGGAAGCTAAACATGGTCGGGCTTGGTTAGTACTTGGATGGGAGACCGCCTGGGAATACCAGGTGCTGTATGCTTTTTCGAATTTGCTTTGCAACCAGCAGAGGGAACGGTTGCTGCTGCTTTAAAGGAGAAACATCTTGGAAAGAGCAGGAAAGACTCACCATCAAAGAAAACAAGGATATGGAACCCTGACATTATTACTGATGGAAATGCTTGATAATTGTCATGATTTGATGATGGTGGTGGTGGTTCACATGTATAAATAAGGTATTGTGGGTTGAGTCTTTCGCTTACGGCCATACCACCCTAAGCACGCCCGATCTCGTCTGATCTCGGAAGCTAAGCAGGGTCGGGCTTGGTTAGTACTTGGATGGGAGACCGCCTGGGAATACCAGGTGCTGTAAGCTTTTTCGAATTTGCTTTGCAACCAGCAGAGGGAACGGTTGCTGCTGCTTTAAAGGAGAAACATCTTGGAAAGAGCAGGAAAGACTCAACATCAAAGAAAACAAGGATATGGAACCCTGAAATTATTACTGATGAAAATGATTGATAATTGTCATGATTTGATGATGGTGGTGGTGGTTCACATGTATAAATAAGGTAATGTGGGTTGAGTCTCTCGCTTACGGCCATACCACCCTGAGCACGCCCGATCTCGTCTGATCTCGGAAGCTAAGCAGGGTCGGGCTTGGTTAGTACTTGGATGGGAGACCGCCTGGGAATACCAGGTGCTGTAAGCTTTTTCGAATAAGCTTTGCAACCAGCAGAGGGAACAGTTGCTGCTGCTTTAAAGGAGAAACATCTTGGAAAGAGCAGGAAAGACTCACCATCAAAGAAAACAAGGATAGGGAACCCTGACATTATTACTGATGGAAATGCTTGATAATTGTCATGATTTGATGATGGTGGTGGTGGTTCACATGTATAAATAAGGTATTGTGGGTTGAGTCTTTCGCTTACGGCCATACCACCCTGAGCACGCCCGATCTCGTCTGATCTCGGAAGCTAAGCATGGTCTGGCTTGGTTAGTACTTGGATGGGAGACCGCCTGGGAATACCAGGTGCTGTAAGCTTTTTCGAATTTGCTTTGCAAACAGCAGAGGGAACGGTTGCTGCTGCTTTAAAAGAGAAACATCTTGGAAAGAGCAGGAAAGACTCACCATCAAAGAAAACAAGGATATGGAACCCTGACATTATTACTGATGGAAATGATTGATAATTGTCATGATTTGATGATGGTGGTGGTGGTTCACATGTATAAATAAGGTATTGTGGGTTGAGTCTTTCGCTTACGGCCATACCACCCTGAGCACGCCCGATCTCGTCTGATCTCGGAAGCTAAGCATGGTCGGGCTTGGTTAGTACTTGGATGGGAGACCGCCTGGGAATACCAGGTGCTGTAAGCTTTTTCGAATTTGCTTTGCAACCAGCTGAGGGAACGGTTGCTGCTGCTTTAAAGGAGAAACATCTTGGAAAGAGCAGGAAAGACTCACCATCAAAGAAAACAAGGATATGGAACCCTGACATTATTACTGATGGAAATGCTTGATAATTGTCATGATTTGATGATGGTGGTGGTGGTTCACATGTATAAATAAGGTATTGTGGGTTGAGTCTTTCGCTTACGGCCATACCACCCTGAGCACGCCCGATCTCGTCTGATCTCGGAAGCTAAGCAGGGTCGGGCTTGGTTAGTACTTGGATGGGAGACCGCCTCGGAATACCAGGTGCTGTAAGCTTTTTCGAATTTGCTTTGCAACCAGCAGAGGGAACGGTTGCTGCTGCTTTAAAGGAGAAACATCTTGGAAAGAGCAGGAAAGACTCAACATCAAAGAAAACAAGGATATGGAACCCTGACATTATTACTGATGGAAATGATTGATAATTGTCATGATTTGATGATGGTGGTGGTGGTTCACATGTATAAATAAGGTATTGTGGGTTGAGTTTTTCGCTTACGGCCATACCACCCTGAGCACGCCCGATCTCGTCTGATCTCGGAAGCTAAGCAGGGTCGGGCTTGGTTAGTACTTGGATGGGAGACCCCCTGGGAATACCAGGTGCTGTAAGCTTTTTCGAATTTGCTTTGCAACCAGCAGAGGGAACGGTTGCTGCTGCTTTAAATGAGAAACATCTTGGAAAGAGCAGGAAAGACTCAACATCAAAGAAAACAAGGATATGGAACCCTGACATTATTACTGATGGAAATGTTTGATAATTGTCATGATTTGATGATGGTGGTGGTGGTTCACATGTATAAATAAGGTATTGTGGGTTGAGTCTTTCGCTTACGGCCATACCACCCTGAGCACGCCCGATCTCGTCTGATCTCGGAAGCTAAACATGGTCGGGCTTGGTTAGTACTTGGATGGGAGACCGCCTGGGAATACCAGGTGCTGTAAGCTTTTTCGAATTTGCTTTGCAACCAGCTGAGGGAACGGTTGCTGCTGCTTTAAAGGAGAAACATCTTGGAAAGAGCAGGAAAGACTCACCATCAAAGAAAACAAGGATATGGAACCCTGACATTATTACTGATGGAAATGATTGATAATTGTCATGATTTGATGATGGTGGTGGTGGTTCACATGTATAAATAAGGTATTGTGGGTTGAGTCTTTCGCTTACGGCCATACCACCCTAAGCACGCCTGATCTCGTCTGATCTCGGAAGCTAAGCAGGGTCGGGCTTGGTTAGTACTTGGATGGGAGACCGCCTTGGAATACCAGGTGCTGTAAGCTTTTTCGAATTTGCTTTGCAACCAGCAGAGGGAACGGTTGCTGCTGCTTTAAAGGAGAAACATCTTGGAAAGAGCAGGAAAGACTCAACATCAAAGAAAACAAGGATATGGAACCCTGAAATTATTACTGATGAAAATGATTGATAATTGTCATGATTTGATGATGGTGGTGGTGGTTCACATGTATAAATAAGGTAATGTGGGTTGAGTCTCTCGCTTACGGCCATACCACCCTGAGCACGCCCGATCTCGTCTGATCTCGGAAGCTAAGCAGGGTCGGGCTTGGTTAGTACTTGGATGGGAGACCGCCTGGGAATACCAGGTGCTGTAAGCTTTTTCGAATAAGCTTTGCAACCAGCAGAGGGAACAGTTGCTGCTGCTTTAAAGGAGAAACATCTTGGAAAGAGCAGGAAAGACTCACCATCAAAGAAAACAAGGATAGGGAACCCTGACATTATTACTGATGGAAATGCTTGATAATTGTCATGATTTGATGATGGTGGTGGTGGTTCACATGTATAAATAAGGTATTGTGGGTTGAGTCTTTCGCTTACGGCCATACCACCCTGAGCACGCCCGATCTCGTCTGATCTCGGAAGCTAAGCATGGTCTGGCTTGGTTAGTACTTGGATGGGAGACCGCCTGGGAATACCAGGTGCTGTAAGCTTTTTCGAATTTGCTTTGCAAACAGCAGAGGGAACGGTTGCTGCTGCTTTAAAAGAGAAACATCTTGGAAAGAGCAGGAAAGACTCACCATCAAAGAAAACAAGGATATGGAACCCTGACATTGTTACTGATTGGAAATGATTGATAATTGTCATGATTTGATGATGGTGGTGGTGGTTCACATGTATAAATAAGGTATTGTGGGTTGAGTTTTTCGCTTACGGCCATACCACCCTGAGCACGCCCGATCTCGTCTGATCTCGGAAGCTAAGCAGGGTCGGGCTTGGTTAGTACTTGGATGGGAGACCCCCTGGGAATACCAGGTGCTGTAAGCTTTTTCGAATTTGCTTTGCAACCAGCAGAGGGAACGGTTGCTGCTGCTTTAAAGGAGAAACATCTTGGAAAGAGCAGGAAAGACTCAACATCAAAGAAAACAAGGATATGGAACCCTGACATTATTACTGATGGAAATGTTTGATAATTGTCATGATTTGATGATGGTGGTGGTGGTTCACATGTATAAATAAGGTATTGTGGGTTGAGTCTTTCGCTTACGGCCATACCACCCTGAGCACGCCCGATCTCGTCTGATCTCGGAAGCTAAACATGGTCGGGCTTGGTTAGTACTTGGATGGGAGACCGCCTGGGAATACCAGGTGCTGTATGCTTTTTCGAATTTGCTTTGCAACCAGCAGAGGGAACGGTTGCTGCTGCTTTAAAGGAGAAACATCTTGGAAAGAGCAGGAAAGACTCACCATCAAAGAAAACAAGGATATGGAACCCTGACATTATTACTGATGGAAATGCTTGATAATTGTCATGATTTGATGATGGTGGTGGTGGTTCACATGTATAAATAAGGTATTGTGGGTTGAGTCTTTCGCTTACGGCCATACCACCCTAAGCACGCCCGATCTCGTCTGATCTCGGAAGCTAAGCAGGGTCGGGCTTGGTTAGTACTTGGATGGGAGACCGCCTGGGAATACCAGGTGCTGTAAGCTTTTTCGAATTTGCTTTGCAACCAGCAGAGGGAACGGTTGCTGCTGCTTTAAAGGAGAAACATCTTGGAAAGAGCAGGAAAGACTCAACATCAAAGAAAACAAGGATATGGAACCCTGAAATTATTACTGATGAAAATGATTGATAATTGTCATGATTTGATGATGGTGGTGGTGGTTCACATGTATAAATAAGGTAATGTGGGTTGAGTCTCTCGCTTACGGCCATACCACCCTGAGCACGCCCGATCTCGTCTGATCTCGGAAGCTAAGCAGGGTCGGGCTTGGTTAGTACTTGGATGGGAGACCGCCTGGGAATACCAGGTGCTGTAAGCTTTTTCGAATAAGCTTTGCAACCAGCAGAGGGAACAGTTGCTGCTGCTTTAAAGGAGAAACATCTTGGAAAGAGCAGGAAAGACTCACCATCAAAGAAAACAAGGATAGGGAACCCTGACATTATTACTGATGGAAATGCTTGATAATTGTCATGATTTGATGATGGTGGTGGTGGTTCACATGTATAAATAAGGTATTGTGGGTTGAGTCTTTCGCTTACGGCCATACCACCCTGAGCACGCCCGATCTCGTCTGATCTCGGAAGCTAAGCATGGTCTGGCTTGGTTAGTACTTGGATGGGAGACCGCCTGGGAATACCAGGTGCTGTAAGCTTTTTCGAATTTGCTTTGCAAACAGCAGAGGGAACGGTTGCTGCTGCTTTAAAAGAGAAACATCTTGGAAAGAGCAGGAAAGACTCACCATCAAAGAAAACAAGGATATGGAACCCTGACATTATTACTGATGGAAATGATTGATAATTGTCATGATTTGATGATGGTGGTGGTGGTTCACATGTATAAATAAGGTATTGTGGGTTGAGTCTTTCGCTTACGGCCATACCACCCTGAGCACGCCCGATCTCGTCTGATCTCGGAAGCTAAGCATGGTCGGGCTTGGTTAGTACTTGGATGGGAGACCGCCTGGGAATACCAGGTGCTGTAAGCTTTTTCGAATTTGCTTTGCAACCAGCTGAGGGAACGGTTGCTGCTGCTTTAAAGGAGAAACATCTTGGAAAGAGCAGGAAAGACTCACCATCAAAGAAAACAAGGATATGGAACCCTGACATTATTACTGATGGAAATGCTTGATAATTGTCATGATTTGATGATGGTGGTGGTGGTTCACATGTATAAATAAGGTATTGTGGGTTGAGTCTTTCGCTTACGGCCATACCACACTGAGCACGCCCGATCTCGTCTGATCTCGGAAGCTAAGCAGGGTCGGGCTTGGTTAGTACTTGGATGGGAGACTGCCTGGGAATACCAGGTGCTGTAAGCTTTTTCGAATTTGCTTTGCAACCAGCAGAGGGAACGGTTGCTGCTGCTTTAAAGGAGAAACATCTTGGAAAGAGCAGGAAAGACTCAACATCAAAGAAAACAAGGATATGGAACCCTGACATTATTACTGATGGAAATGATTGATAATTGTCATTATTTGATGATGGTGGTGGTGGTTCACATGTATAAATAAGGTATTGTGGGTTGAGTCTTTCGCTTACGGCCATACCACCCTGAGCACGCCCGATCTCGTCTGATCTCGGAAGCTAAGCAGGGTCGGGCTTGGTTAGTACTTGGATGGGAGACCGCATGGGAATACCAGGTGCTGTAAGCTTTTTCGAATTTGCTTTGCAACCAGCAGAGGGAACGGTTGCTGCTGCTTTAAAGGAGAAACATCTTGGAAAGAGCAGGAAAGACTCAACATCAAAGAAAACAAGGATATGGAACCCTGACATTATTACTGATGGAAATGCTTGATAATTGTCATGATTTGATGATGGTGGTGGTGGTTCACATGTATAAATAAGGTATTGTGGGTTGAGTCTTTCGCTTACCGCCATACCACACTGAGCACGCCCGATCTCGTCTGATCTCGGAAGCTAAGCAGGGTCGGGCTTGGTTAGTACTTGGATGGGAGACCGCCTGGGAATACCAGGTGCTGTAAGCTTTTTCGAATTTGCTTTGCAACCAGCAGAGGGAACGGTTGCTGCTGCTTTAAAGGAGAAACATCTTGGAAAGAGCAGGAAAGACTCAACATCAAAGAAAACAAGGATATGGAACCCTGACATTATTACTGATGGAAATGTTTGATAATTGTCATGATTTGATGATGGTGGTGGTGGTTCACATGTATAAATAAGGTATTGTGGGTTGAGTTTTTCGCTTACGGCCATACCACCCTGAGCACGCCCGATCTCGTCTGATCTCGGAAGCTAAGCAGGGTCGGGCTTGGTTAGTACTTGGATGGGAGACCGCCTGGGAATACCAGGTGCTGTAAGCTTTTTTCGAATTTGCTTTGCAACCAGCAGAGGGAACGGTTGCTGCTGCTTTAAAGGAGAAACATCTTGGAAAGAGCAGGAAAGACTCAACATCAAAGAAAACAAGGATATGGAACCCTG